>NW_026600592.1:78410-140910 GCF_029448725.1 Salvelinus fontinalis | reverse complement strand
CATGGAGAGACAGACAGGGATAGTGATATACTGGATGTGTGCTGACTAGAGAGGACCATGGAGAGACAGACAGGGATAGTGATATACTGGATGTGTGCTGACTAGAGAGGACCATGGAGAGACAGACAGGGATAGTGATATACTGGATGTGTGCTGACTAGACAGGACCATGGAGAGACAGACAGGGATAGTGATATGCTGGATGTATCCTGACTAGACAGGACCATGGAGAGACAGACAGGGATAGTGATATGCTGGATGTATCCTGACTAGAGAGCACCATGGAGAGACAGACAGGGATAGTGATATGCTGGATGTATCCTGACTAGAGAGGACCATGGAGAGACAGACAGGGATAGTGATATACTGGATGTATCCTGACTAGACAGGACCATGGAGAGACAGACAGGGATAGTGATATATTGGATGTATCCTGACTAGAGAGGACCATGGAGAGACAGACAGGGATAGTGATATACTGGATGTATCCTGACTAGACAGGACCATGGAGAGACAGACAGGGATAGTGATATACTGGAATGTATGCTGACTAGACAGGACCATGGAGAGACAGACAGGGATAGTGATATACTGGATGTATCCTGACTAGACAGGACCATGGAGAGACAGACAGGGATAGTGATATACTGGATGTGTGCTGACTAGACAGGACCATGGAGAGACAGACAGGGATAGTGATATACTGGATGTATCCTGACTAGACAGGACCATGGAGAGACAGACAGGGCTAGTGATATACTGGATGTATCCTGACTAGACAGGACCATGGAGAGACAGACAGGGATAGTGATGTATTGGATGTATCCTGACTAGACATGACCATGGAGAGACAGACAGGGATAGTGATATACTGGATGTGTGCTGACTAGAGAGGACCATGGAGAGACAGACAGGGATAGTGATATACTGGATGTGTGCTGACTAGAGAGGACCATTGATAGACAGACAGGGATAGTGATATACTGGATGTATCCTGACTAGACAGGACCATGGAGAGACAGACAGGGATAGTGATATATTGGATGTATCCTGACTAGACAGGACCATGGAGAGACAGACAGGGTTAGTGATATACTGGATGTATCCTGACTAGACAGGACCATGGAGAGACAGACAGGGATAGTGATATGCTGGATGTATCCTGACTAGAGAGGACCATGGAGAGACAGACAGGGAGACAGACAGGGATAGTGATATACTGGATGTATCCTGACTAGACAGGACCATGGAGAGACAGACAGGGATAGTGATATACTGGATGTGTGCTGACTAGAGAGGACCATGGAGAGACAGACAGGGATAGTGATATACTGGATGTATCCTGACTAGACAGGACCATGGAGAGACAGACAGGGATAGTGATATACTGGATGTATCCTGACTAGACAGGACCATGGAGAGACAGACAGGGATAGTGATATACTGGATGTGTGCTGACTAGACAGGACCATGGAGAGACAGACAGGGATAGTGATATACTGGATGTATCCTGACTAGAGAGGACCATGGAGAGACAGACAGGGATAGTGATATATTGGATGTATCCTGACTAGACAGGACCATGGAGAGACAGACAGGGATAGTGATATACTGGATGTGTGCTGACTAGAGAGGACCATGGAGAGACAGACAGGGATAGTGATATACTGGATGTATCCTGACTAGACAGGACCATGGAGAGACAGACAGGGATAGTGATATACTGGATGTATCCTGACTAGACAGGACCATGGAGAGACAGACAGGGATAGTGATATACTGGATGTGTGCTGACGAGACAGGACCATGGAGAGACAGACAGGGATAGTGATATACTGGATGTGTGCTGACTAGACAGGACCATGGAGAGACAGACAGGGATAGTGATATACTGGATGTGTGCTGACTAGACAGGACCATGGAGAGACAGACAGGGATAGTGATATGCTGGATGTATCCTGACTAGACAGGACCATGGAGAGACAGACAGGGATAGTGATATACTGGATGTGTGCTGACTAGACAGGACCATGGAGAGACAGACAGGGATAGTGATATACTGGATGTGTGCTGACTAGACAGGACCATGGAGAGACAGACAGGGATAGTGATATGCTGGATGTATCCTGACTAGAGAGGACCATGGAGAGACAGACAGGGATAGTGATATGCTGGATGTATCCTGACTAGACAGGACCATGGAGAGACAGACAGGGATAGTGATATGCTGGATGTATCCTGACTAGACAGGACCATGGAGAGACAGACAGGGATAGTGATATACTGGATGTGTGCTGACTAGAGAGCACCATGGAGAGACAGACAGGGATAGTGATATGCTGGATGTATCCTGACTAGACAGGACCATGGAGAGACAGACAGGGATAGTGATATACTGGATGTATCCTGACTAGACAGGACCATGGAGAGACAGACAGGGAGACAGACAGGGATAGTGATATACTGGATGTGTGCTGACTAGACAGGACCATGGAGAGACAGACAGGGATAGTGATATACTGGATGTATCCTGACTAGACAGGACCATGGAGAGACAGACAGGGATAGTGATATACTGGATGTATCCTGACTAGACAGGACCATGGAGAGACAGACAGGGATAGTGATATACTGGATGTATCCTGACTAGACAGGACCATGGAGAGACAGGGATATATGATGTTCTCTTGTCTGAAGGAGACATCACACCAGACTGGTTTGTACACACACTTTCTGTCTCAGGTGCCTCTGCGTAGTCACACAGTGTGGAGGAAGCATTCCGTTTTTGCGTGTGTGTGTCTGTGTGTGTGTGTGTACGCTTGTGTGTTTGTGCGTGCGTTTGTGTGTGCCAATGAGAAACAGCAATGGTCCACTGGCCAGGGGGTTGATGACCGTGCGTGTTAGGAACATGCACACACATCCTCGCCAACACACACACACACCAGGAACTCCCCTCCAAACATGTCCAGAAAGAGCAGTAAATCAGGACCAGATCGGTTCAGTCCGACTCACAAAGGATCCGACAGGAATCTGGGTCAGAGTGGTCAAATTGACACACAAACACACACATACACACACACACACACACACACACACACACACACACACACACACACACACACACACACACACACACACACACACACACACACACACACACACACACACACACACACACACACACACAACCCCCAGGAGAGGATGTTTGTGAGGAAGGAATGTTCGCTATGAGCCCTCCGCTCCACAGAGAGGTGCTGGACCAGACATATCTATCTGTTTCCCACCATACAATACTACTCTTCCTCTCTCCCCTGCCTCTCCTTCCCCTCATCCTCCTCTGTCTCTCTTCCTCTCTCCCCCTGCCTCTCCTTCCCCTCATCTTCCCCTGTCTCTCTTCCTCTCTCCCCCTTCTCTCCCCTCCTCTCTCTCCCTGCCTCTCCTTCCCCTCATCCTCCTCTGTCTCTCTTCCTCTCTCCCCCTTCTCTCCCATCCTCTATCTCTCCCTGCCTCTCCTTCCCCTCATCCTCCTCTGTCTCTCTTCCTCTCTCCCCCTTCTCTCCCCTCCTCTCTCTCCCTGCCTCTCCTTCCCCTCATCCTCCTCTGTCTCTCTTCCTCTCTCCCCCTTCTCTCCCATCCTCTATCTCTCCCTGCCTCTCCTTCCCCTCATCCTCCTCTGTCTCTCTTCCTCTCTCCCCCTTCTCTCCTCTCCTCTCTCTCCCTGCCTCTCCTTCCCCTCATCCTCCTCTGTCTCTCTTCCTCTCTCCCCCTTCTCTCCCCTCCTCTCTCCCTGCCTCTCCTTCCCCTCATCCTCCTCTATCTCTCTTCCGCTCTCCCCCTTCTCTCCCCTCCTCTCTCCCTGCCTCTCCTTCCCCTCATCCTCCTCTGTTTCTCTTCCTCTCTCCCCCTTCTCTCCCATCCTCTCTCCCTGCCTCTCCTTCCCCTCATCCTCCTCTGTCTCTCTTCCTCTCTCCCCTTTCTCTCCCATCCTCTCTCTCCCTGCCTCTCCTTCCCCTCATCCTCCTCTGTCTCTCTTCCTCTCTCCCCCTTCTCTCCCATCCTCTATCTCTCCCTGCCTCTCCTTCCCCTCATCCTCCTCTGTCTCTCTTCCTCTCTCCCCCTTCTCTCCCATCCTCTCTCTCCCTGCCTCTCCTTCCCCTCATCCTCCTCTGTCTCTCTTCCTCTCTCCCCCTTCTCTCCCCTCCTCTCTCTCCCTGCCTCTCCTTCCCCTCATCCTCCTCTGTCTCTCTTCCTCTCTCCCCCTTCTCTCCCATCCTCTCTCCCCCTGCCTCTCCTTCCCCTCATCCTCCTCTGTTTCTCTTCCTCTCTCCCCCTTCTCTCCCCTCCTCTCTCTCACTGCCTCTCCTTCCCCTCATCCTCCTCTGTCTCTCTTCCTCTCTCCCCCTTCTCTCCCATCCTCTCTCCTCTTTCCTCGCTCCCTTCCCCTCACCCCACTTAACTCAGAATCTCTGAGTCCCAATAGCCTGTTCTCTCTCTAGATATCCATGGTGGGTATTTCTATGATGTGTTTGGCATAAACATGTGTTGTCTGGTTTTGTCTCTCTCCAGATGCCCGGGGTGGGTACTGCTATGCCAGCCTGCTGAATGGGCGTTGTGCCAACCAGAACTCCCAGCTCCTGACCAAGATACAGTGCTGCTGTGACAGTGGGCGCTGCTGGTCGGACGGGTCCAGTCCTGAGTTGTGCCCCATGACAGGGACTGGTAGGTACTGACCCAGTACTCATGTACAATCAGCAATCATTTTCACTTTAGCTGTAGATGTTTCTTCTCTATTTCGTCATATTTCTATGTGTCTCTCTCTCTGCTCTAGATGAGTACCAGAAGCTGTGCACACAGGTGCAGACCGGTCCAGGGGGGGAGACTTTCCCAGGTGGGGGAGGGCCTCTCCCAGGTGGGGGAGGGGGAAGACCAGGAGTTCCCCAAGTCCCAGGTATCTACCCAAGACCACCCTACCCAGGACCACCAATCCCTTTCCAGCCTCCGCCTGGACCAGATCAATACCCTGGACCCAGTAAGTAGTACCCTGACATCTTACCCCTCACCTCTCACCACTGAAGCCTCCTCACATGTTAAAATCAGAGTCATATTAAAACCTTAACGGTGAAGAAATCCTTCAGTAACGAAGTGTCTCTTATGACTATGAATGTGGTAATGTGGTAACCCCTCTTTCTGTCTCTCACCCCCCTTTTCTCTATCCCTCGCCCTCTCTCTCCTTACCCTCTCTCCCCACTACACCGCTCTCCCTCATCCTCTCCCACTCTCTCCTTTCCCCCTCTCCCCTCTACATCCCTCTCCCTCATCCTCTCCCACTCTCTCCTTTCCCCCTCTCCCCTCTACATCCCTCTCTCTCATCCTCTTCCTCTCTCCTCCTTTCCCCCTCTCCCCACTATATCCCTCTCCCTCTCTCTCCTTCTCTCTCCTTTCCCCCTCTCCTCTCTACATCCCTCTCTCTCATCCTCTCCCTCTCTCTCCTTTACTCCTCTCTCCACTACATCTCCTCCCTCCTCTCCCCCCTCTCCCCCTCCAGGCATCATCCAGACCCAGAACATCAGTACCAGCATTACTAACATGTGTGAGGTATACAGGAACCTGTGTCTGAACGGCCGCTGTGTCCCCTCCCCTGGAAGCTACCGCTGTGACTGTAACATGGGCTTCAGACTAGACTCACGAGGAGAGTGTATCGGTGAGGGATGGAGCAATGGAGGAGGGAGGGAGGGAGAGGGCAGGAGGATGAGGGGAGGAGGGAGAGAGGGATGGAGGAGGGAGGAGAGAGAGGGAGGGAGAGTGCAGGAGGGTGAGGGGAGGAGGGAGAGAGGGATGGAGGAGGGAGGAGAGAGAGGGAGGGAGAGGGCAGGAGGGTGAGGGGAGGAGGGAGAGAGGGATGGAGGAGGGATGAGAGAGAGGGAGGGAGAGGGCAGGAGGGTGAGGGGAGGAGGGAGAGAGGGATAGGGGATGGAGGAGAGAGAGGGAGGGAGAGGGGAGGAGGGAGAGAGGGATGGAAGAGGGAGGGAGAGGGCAGGAGGGTGAGTTGAGGAGGGAGAGAGGGATGGATGGAGGATGGATGAGAGAAAGGGGGGAGAGTGCAGGAGGGTGAGGGGAGGAGGGAGAGAGGGATGGAGGAGAGAGAGTGAGGGAGAGGGCAGGAGGGGGAGGGTGAGAGGGATGGAGGGATGGAGGAGGGAGGGAGAGGGCAGGAGGGTGAGGGTGAGGGGAGGAGGTTGAGGGTGAGAGGGAGGAGGGAGGGAGAGGGCAGGAGGGTGAGGGGAGGAGGGAGAGATGGAGGAGAGAGGGAGGGAGAGGGCAGGAGGGTGAGGGGGTAGGGTGAGAGGGAGAGGGCAGGAGGGTGAGAGGACGAGGGAGGGAGGGAGGGAGGGAGGGAGAGAGAGAGAGAGAGAGAGAGAGAGAGAGAGAGAGAGGAAGGGTGGGAGGGACAGATGGACAGAGTTTGGTTGACGGACAGAGTTTGGTTCTTACGAGTGTGTTTGCCCTCCAGATGATGATGAGTGTGAGCGTAACCCGTGTGTGAACGGAGAGTGTGTGAACACGGCTGGATCCTACTTCTGCCAGTGTCCTGCTGGCTTCCAGTCTACTGCTACCAGGACTGAGTGCAGAGGTAACACACACAACTGTACACACACACACATACACACAGAGTGGTGAGAGTGGTGAGAATATCATGTCCTGTGTGTGTTTCAGACCAGGATGAGTGTGTGGCAAACGGTCGTATCTGTAACAACGGAAGGTGTGTGAACACTGAGGGGAGCTTCCACTGTGTATGCAACGCCGGCTTTGAGATCTCTACTGACGGGAAGAACTGTCAAGGTCTGTCTCAAACACACCTCTCTCTCTGTTTGTCTTTGTGGATCTCTGTTGATCTCTGTTGATCTCTGTTGATGTCTGTTGTCTTTGTGGATCTCTGTTGATCTCTGTTTGTCTTTGTGGATCTCTGTCGATCTCTGTTGTCTTTGTGGATCTTTGTTGATCTCTGTCGGTCTCTGTTGTCTTTGTGGATCTTAGTTGATCTCTGTTGATCTCTGTTGGTCTCTGTTGATATCTGTTGATCTCTGTTGGTCTCTGTTGATCTCTGTTGGTCTCTGTTGGTTTCTGTTGATCTCTGTTGGTCTCTGTCGGTCTCTGTCGGTCTCTGTTGATCTCTGTTGATCTCTGTTGATCTCTGTTGGTCTCTGTTGATCTCTGTTGGTCTCTGTTGGTCTCTGTTGATCTCTGTCGGTCTCTGTCGGTCTCTGTCGGTCTCTGTTGGTTTCTGTTGATCTCTGTTGATCTCTGTTGGTCTCTGTTGGTCTCTGTTGGTCTCTGTTGGTCTCTGTTGGTTTCTGTTGATCTCTGTTGATCTCTGTTGGTCTCTGTTGATCTCTGTTGATCTCTGTTGGTCTCTGTTGATCTCTGTTGGTTTCTGTTGATCTCTGTTGATCTCTGTTGGTCTCTGTTGGTCTCTGTTGATCTCTGTTGATCTCTGTTGGTCTCTGTTGATCTCTGTTGATCTCTGTTGGTCTCTGTTGATCTCTGTTGGTCTCTGTTGATCTCTGTTGGTCTCTGTTGATCTCTGTTGGTCTCTGTCGGTCTCTGTCGATCTCTGTTGGTCTCTGTCGGTCTCTGTCGATCTCTGTCGATCTCTGTCGGTCTCTGTTGGTCTCTGTTGGTCTCTGTTGGTTTCTGTTGATCTCTGTTGATCTCTGTTGGTCTCTGTTGATCTCTGTTGATCTCTGTTGGTCTCTGTTGATCTCTGTTGGTTTCTGTTGGTCTCTGTTGATCTCTGTTGGTTTCTGTTGATCTCTGTTGGTCTCTGTTGGTCTCTGTTGGTCTCTGTTGGTTTCTGTTGGTTTCTGCTGATCTCTGTGGGTCTCTGTTGGTCTCTGTTGGTCTCTGTTGGTTTCTGCTGATCTCTGTTGGTCTCTGTTGATCTCTGTTGGTCTCTGTTGATCTCTGTTGGTCTCTGTTGGTCTCTGTTGATCTCTGTTGATCTCTGTTGGTCTCTGTTGGTCTCTGTTGGTCTCTGTTGGTCTCTGCTGATCTCTGTTTCTCATTGTTTCTCTCTGTTGATCTCTGTTGATCTCTGTTGGTCTCTGTTGGTCTCTGTTGGTCTCTGTTGATCTCTGTTGATCTCTGTTGGTCTCTGTTGATCTCTGTTGATCTCTGTTGGTTTCTGTTGATCTCTGTTGGTCTCTGTTGGTCTCTGTTGATCTCTGTTGATCTCTGTTGGTCTCTGTTGATCTCTGTTGGTTTCTGTTGGTCTCTGTTGATCTCTGTTGGTTTCTGTTGATCTCTGTTGGTCTCTGTTGGTCTCTGTTGGTCTCTGTTGGTTTCTGTTGGTTTCTGCTGATCTCTGTTGGTCTCTGTTGGTCTCTGTTGGTCTCTGTTGGTTTCTGCTGATCTCTGTTGGTCTCTGTTGATCTCTGTTGGTCTCTGTTGATCTCTGTTGGTCTCTGTTGGTCTCTGTTGATCTCTGTTGATCTCTGTTGGTCTCTGTTGATCTCTGTTGATCTCTGTTGGTCCATGTTGATCTCTGTTGGTCTCTGTTGATCTCTGTTGATCTCTGTTGATCTCTGTTGATCTCTGTTGGTCTCTGTTGGTCTCTGTTGGTCTCTGTTGGTCTCTGCTGATCTCTGTTTCTCTCTGTTGATCTCTGTTGATCTCTGTTGGTCTCTGTTGGTCTCTGTTGGTCTCTGTTGGTCTCTGTTGATCTCTGTTGGTCTCTGTTGATCTCTGTTGATCTCTGTTGGTTTCTGTTGATCTCTGTTGGTCTCTGTTGATCTCTGTTGATCTCTGTTGGTCTCTGTTGATCTCTGTTGGTCTCTGTTGATCTCTGTTGGTCTCTGTTGATCTCTGTTGGTCTCTGTTGGTCTCTGTTGATCTCTGTTGGTCTCTGTTGGTCTCTGTTGATCTCTGTTGATCTCTGTTGGTCTCTGTTGGTCTCTGTTGGTCTCTGTTGATCTCTGTCGGTCTCTTGATCTCTGTTGGTCTCTGTTGATCTCTGTTGATCTCTGTTGGTCTCTGTTGATCTCTGTCGGTCTCTTGATCTCTGTTGGTCTCTGTTGATCTCTGTTTCTCATTGTTTCTCTCTGTTGATCTCTTTTCCTCTTTCTATATCTCACAATTTTCATTTTAATTAACTTTATTAACGTGCCATATTGATACACATTGTCAAATACATCAGCCTCTATCTGTTTCTCTCTGTCTCTGTCTCTTTCGTTCTCTGTTTCTCTCTCTCCTCTGTCTCTCTCTCTTTATTTTTCTCTCTCTCTCTGTCTCTCTCTCTCTCTCTTCCTCTCTGTCTCTCAGTTTCTGTCATTCTTTCTTTCCCTCAATCTTAATTAATTCTCGATCTTAGATATGGAACCCTCTACACTACTTGAAGGCCTGCAGTCGTTCTGTATATTCTAATAGTATTTTCCCACATATTTTAGATTCATTTTGACCTATTGTTATCTATGACCTGTATATATTGTCCTAATATGTTGTGTGTGTGTGTGTGTGTGTGTGTGTGTGTGTGTGTGTGTGTGTGTGTGTGTGTGTGTGTGTGTGTGGGTGGGTGGGTGGGTGGGTGGGTGGGTGGGTGTGTGTGTGTGTGTGTGTGTGTGTGTGTGTGTGTGTGTGTGTGTGTGTGTGTGTGTGTGTGTTTCTCTCCCCCAGACATGGATGAGTGTCTGATCAGGAACATGTGTTTGAATGGGATGTGCATCAACGACGAGGGAAGCTTTAAATGTATTTGTAAACATGGCTATCTGCTCGACCCAACCGGGCGCTTTTGTGTAGGTACGTCTGCTGTCCAATCACAACCCTCTGTCTGCTGCATCAGAAAAGGATATGAAAACTGTCAAATGCAATGTCCCGGAAAGTGTCAAAGTCAGGAAATGTACTGAAAAGTGTCAATGCCACAAAAATGTACCAAAAGGTGGCAAATTCATGTAAAAAAGGCTAAATGGGAGTTCTGTTGCTAGTAGTCTACATAGAGTAGAGAGAGTCTCATTTCAGAGAGGGATGTATTTCCTCAGTATGAATTTAACAGTCTAGAGAGGATTAACAGTCCGTACAGTCTAGAGAGGTTTAACAGTCTATACAGTCTAGAGAGGTTAACAGTCTATACAGTCTAGAGAGGGTTAACAGTCTATACAGTCTAGGGAGGTTTAACAGTCTACACAGTCTAGAGAGGTTTAACAGTCTATACAGTCTAGAGAGGTTTAACAGTCTATACAGTCTAGAGAGGTTTAACAGTCTATACAGTCTAGAGATGTTAATAGTCTATACAGTCTAGAGAGGTTTAACAGTCTATACAGTCTAGAGAGATTAACAGTCTATACAGTCTAGAGAGGTTTAACAGTCTATACAGTCTAGAGAGGTTTAACAGTCTACACAGTCTAGGGAGGTTTAACAGTCTATAGAGGTTTAACAGTCTAGAGAGGTTTAACAGTCTACACAGTCTAGGGAGGTTTAACAGTCTACACAGTCTAGCGAGGTTTAACAGTCTACACAGTTTAGAGAGGTTTAACAGTCTATACAGTCTAGAGAGGTTTAACAGT
Organism: Salvelinus fontinalis; assembly: GCF_029448725.1. Lineage (NCBI taxonomy): Eukaryota > Metazoa > Chordata > Actinopteri > Salmoniformes > Salmonidae > Salvelinus > Salvelinus fontinalis. The sequence goes on along the minus strand of NW_026600592.1, from coordinate 130,354 downwards.
CTATACAGTCTAGAGAGGTTAACAGTCTATACAGTCTAGAGAGGTTTAACAGTCTATACAGTCTAGAGAGGATTAACAGTCTGTACAGTCTAGAGAGGTTAACAGTCTAGAGAGGTTTAACAGTCTAGAGAGGTTAACAGTCTGTACAGTCTAGAGAGGATTAACAGTCTGTACAGTCTAGAGAGGTTAACAGTCTATACAGTCTAGAGAGGTTAACAGTCTGTACAGTCTAGAGCGGATTAACAGTCTGTACAGTCTAGAGAGGTTAACAGTCTATACAGTCTAGAGAGGTTTAACAGTTTATACAGTCTAGAGAGGTTAACAGTCTATACAGACTAGAGAGGGTTAACAGTCTATACAGTCTAGAGATTAACAGTCTATACAGTCTAGAGAGGTTTAACAGTCTACACAGTCTAGGGAGGTTTAACAGTCTACACAGTCTAGAGAGGTTTAACAGTCTACACAGTCTAGAGAGGGTTAACAGTCTAGAGAGGTTAACAGTCTATACAGTCTAGAGAGGTATAACAGTCTATACAGTCTAGAGAGGTTTAACAGTCTATACAGTCTAGAGAGGTTTAACAGTCTATACAGTCTAGAGAGGTTTAACAGTCTAGAGAGGTTTAACAGTCTATACCGTCTAGAGAGATTTAACAGTCTATACAGTCTAGAGAGGTTTAACAGTCTAGAGAGGTTTAACAGTCTATACAGTCTAGAGAGGTTTAACAGTCTAGAGAGGTTTAACAGTCTATACCGTCTAGAGAGATTTAACAGTCTATACAGTCTAGAGAGGTTTAACAGTCTATACCGTCTAGAGAGGTTTAACAGTCTATACAGTCTAGAGAGGTTGAACAGTCTATAGAGGTTTAACAGTCTACACAGTCTAGAGAGGTTTAACAGTCTACACAGTCTAGAGAGGTTTAACAGTCTATACAGTCTAGAGAGGGTTAACAGTCTATACAGTCTAGAGAGGTTTAACAGTCTATACAGTCTAGAGAGATTTAACAGTCTATACAGTCTAGAGAGGGTTAACAGTCTATACAGTCTAGAGAGGTTTAACAGTCTATACCGTCTAGAGAGGTTTAACAGTCTATACAGTCTAGAGAGGTTGAACAGTCTATAGAGGTTTAACAGTCTACACAGTCTAGAGAGGTTTAACAGTCTATACAGTCTAGAGAGGTTTAACAGTCTATACAGTCTAGAGAGGTTTAACAGTCTAGAGAGGTGTAACAGTCTAGAGAGGTTTAACAGTCTAAACAGTCTAGAGAGGGTTAACAGTCTACACAGTCTAGAGAGGTTTAACAGTCTACACAGTCTAGAGAGGGTTAACAGTCTACACAGTCTAGAGAGGATTAACAGTCTAGAGAGGTTTAACAGTCTAGAGAGGGTTAACAGTCTACACAGTCTAGAGAGGTTAACAGTCTAGAGAGGTTTAACAGTCTACACAGTCTAGAGAGGGTTAACAGTCTACACAGTCTAGAGAGGTTTAACAGTCTACACAGTCTAGAGAGGGTTAACAGTCTACACAGTCTAGAGAGGTTAACAGTCTATACAGTCTAGAGAAGATTAACAGTCTAGAGAGGTTTAACAGTCTAGAGAGGGTTAACAGTCTACACAGTCTAGAGAGGTTTAACAGTCTACACAGTCTAGAGAGGATTAACAGTCTAGAGAGGTTTAACAGTCTAGAGAGGGTTAACAGTCTACACAGTCTAGAGAGGGTTAACAGTCTACACAGTCTAGAGAGGTTTAACAGTCTACACAGTCTAGAGAGGGTTAACAGTCTGCACAGTCTAGATAGGATTAACAGTCTAGAGAGGTTTAACAGTCTAGAGAGGGTTAACAGTCTACACAGTCTAGAGAGGTTAACAGTCTAGAGAGGTTTAACAGTCTACACAGTCTAGAGAGGGTTAACAGTCTACACAGTCTAGAGAGGTTTAACAGTCTACACAGTCTAGAGAGGGTTAACAGTCTACACAGTCTAGAGAGGTTAACAGTCTATACAGTCTAGAGAGGATTAACAGTCTAGAGAGGTTTAACAGTCTAGAGAGGGTTAACAGTCTACACAGTCTAGAGAGGTTTAACAGTCTACACAGTCTAGAGAGGATTAACAGTCTAGAGAGGTTTAACAGTCTAGAGAGGGTTAACAGTCTACACAGTCTAGAGAGGTTTAACAGTCTACACAGTCTAGAGAGGATTAACAGTCTAGAGAGGTTTAACAGTCTAGAGAGGGTTAACAGTCTACACAGTCTAGAGAGGATTAACAGTCTAGAGAGGTTTAACAGTCTAGAGAGGGTTAACAGTCTACACAGTCTAGAGAAGTTTAACAGTCTAGAGAGGGTTAACAGTCTAGAGAGGTTTAACAGTCTAGAGAGGTTTAACAGTCTAGAGAGGGTTAACAGTCTACACAGTCTAGAGAGGTTTAACAGTCTAGAGAGGGTTAACAGTCTAGAGAGGTTCAACAGTCTAGAGAGGGTTAACAGTCTAGAGAGGGTTAACAGTCTAGAGAGGTTCAACAGTCTAGAGAGGTTTAACAGTCTAGAGAGGTTTAACAGTCTAGAGAGGTTTAACAGTCTAGAGAGGGTTAACAGTCTACACAGTCTAGAGAGGATTAACAGTCTAGAGAGGTTTAACAGTCTAGAGAGGGTTAACAGTCTACACAGTCTAGAGAGGATTAACAGTAGAGAGGTTTAACAGTCTAGAGAGGGTTAACAGTCTACACAGTCTAGAGAGGATTAACAGTCTTGAGAGGATTAACAGTCTAGAGAGGTTTAACAGTCTAGAGAGGTTTAAACAGTCTAGAGAGGGTTAACAGTCTACACAGTCTAGAGAGGATTAACAGTAGAGAGGTTTAACAGTCTAGAGAGGTTTAACAGTCTAGAGAGGGTTAACAGTCTACACAGTCTGTTGAGGCCTCTGTGCTCTTTCTCTGCCTCTGAGGAAACCAAGGTTGGTTCCCAAATGGCACGCCAATTCCTATATGGTGTACTACTTCAACCAGAGATCTACAGTATGTACCCTGGTCAAACATAGGGTACTATTTAGGATACAGGGTGTTATTTGGGACACAGCCCATGTTTCTATCCTCCAGTGGCTCCAGACATAACACAAAGCAACCAGCCACATCACTGTTTACACGGCATTAGGGTCATTGTTAGAATACACCACTGTGGTTTACATTATGGGCTTATGTGACTGGAGCAGCAGAATGCTTTTTCTTCTGTTGGGTTATATGATCTTCCAGGAAGATAAAGAGTGAAGTTATACTGTACAGCCATTATAGCTGAATCATGAAATAAGTGGCCCTTAGAAAGTGGTTAGGAGACTGCAAGTCAAATATTTTCACTTAATAATGTAAAGTACAGTTCAATAATGTAAAGTCCAGTTCAATAATGTCAAGTACAGTTCAATAATGTCAAGTACAGTTCAATAATGTCAAGTCCAGTTCAATAATGTCAAGTCCAGTTCAATAATGTCAAGTCCAGTTCAATAATGTCAAGTCCAGTTCAATAATGTCAAGTCCAGTCCAATAATGTCAAGTCCAGTTCAATAATGTCAAATCCAGTTCAATAATGTCAAGTCCAGTTCAATAATGTCAAATCCAGTTCAATAATGTCAAGTCCAGTTCAATAATGTCAAGTACAGTTCAATAATGTCAAGTCCAGTTCAATAATGTCAAGTCCAGTTCAATAATGTCAAGTCCAGTTCAATAATGTCAAGTCCAGTTCAATAATGTCAAGTCCAGTCCAATAATGTCAAGTCCAGTTCAATAATGTCAAGTCCAGTTCAATAATGTCAAGTCCAGTTCAATAATGTCAAGTCCAGTCCAATAATGTCAAGTCCAGTTCAATAATGTCAAGTACAGTTCAATAATGTCAAGTCCAGTTCAATAATGTCAAGTCCAGTTCAATAATGTCAAGTCCAGTTCAATAATGTCAAGTCCAGTCCAATAATGTCAAGTCCAGTTCAATAATGTCAAATCCAGTTCAATAATGTCAAGTCCAGTTCAATAATGTCAAATCCAGTTCAATAATGTCAAGTCCAGTTCAATAATGTCAAGTACAGTTCAATAATGTCAAGTCCAGTTCAATAATGTCAAGTCCAGTTCAATAATGTCAAGTACAGTTCAATAATGTAAAGTACAGTTCAATAATGTCAAGTACAGTTCAATAATGTCAAGTCCAGTTCAATAATGTCAAGTCCAGTTCATCTGTGGGAGTTGAAGTTGTTTGAAGTGAAAGAACTATAGTAAATAAACAACCCTGACTCCTTTGACCAGATTGAGTCTAGAGAAGAGAAGTTACATGGACATTCAGAAGGATATTTTGTGTGTATAACTTGACAGTTGATATTGAGCTGGTTTCCCAGACCTTTGTTAGGCCTGCTTCTGGAATAAGCATGCTCAAAAGAAAATATACACTGAGTGTACAAAACATTAAGAACACCTGCTCTTTCCATGACAGACTGACCAGGTGAATCCAGGGGAAAGCTATGATCCCTTATTGATGTCACTTGTTAAATCCACTTCAATCAGTGTAGATGAAAGGGAATATTAGGACTGAATATTAGGAAGGTGTTCTTAATGTTTGGTAAACTCAGTGTACATTGACAACTGAATATTAGGAAGGTGTTCTTAATGTTTAGTAAACTCAGTGTACATTGACAGTTATCTTTAGACATAATAGCCTTAATGTAGGTCTGGTAAACCGTCTCATAGTGTTCCAATTTATGCTATCTTTGTTCTCTACCTTTGTTCTCCTCTGCTACCGCCTACCCCCTTTCACCTGTCTCCCCTCCTGTCTCCCCTGTTCTTCCCTTTCACCTGTCTCCCCTCCTGTCTCCCCTGTTCTCCCCTGCTACCGCCTACCCCCTTTCACCTGTCTCCCCTCCTGTCTCCCCTGTTCTCCCCTTTCACCTGTCTCCCTTCTTGTCTCCCCTGTTCTCCCCTGCTACCGCCTACCCCCTTTCACTTGTCTCCCTTCCTGTCTCCCCTGTTCTCCCCTTTCACCTGTCTCCCTTCTTGTCTCCCCTGTTCTCCCCTGCTACCGCCTACCCCCTTTCACTTGTCTCCCTTCCTGTCTCCCCTGTTCTCCCCTTTCACCTGTCTCCCCTCCTGTCTCCCCTGTTCTCCCCTGCTACCGCCTACCCCCTTTCACCTGTCTCCCCTCCTGTCTCCCCTGTTCTCCCCTGCTACCGCCTATCCCCTTTCACCTGTCTCCCCTGTTCTCCCCTGCTACCGCCTACCCCCTTTCACTTGTCTCCCCTCCTGTCTCCCCTGTTCTCTCCTCCTGTCTCCCCTCTTCTCATCTTTCTCCCCTGTTCTCCTCCTGTCTCCCCTGTTCTCCTCCTGTCTCCCCTCTTCTCCCCTCCTATCTCCCCTGTTCTCCCCTCCTGTCTCCCCTCTTCTCCCCTGTCTCCCCTTTTCTCCCCTCCTGTCTCCCCTCTTCTCCCCTGTCTCCCCTGTTCTCCCCTCCTGTCTCCCCTCTTCTCCCCTGTCTCCCCTCTTCTCCCCTCCTGTCTCCCCTCTTCTCCCCTGTCTCCCCTCTTCTCCCCTGTCTCCCCTGTTCTCCCCTCCTGTCTCCCCTCTTCTCCCCTGTCTCCCCTCTTCTCCCCTCCTATCTCCCCTGTTCTCCCCTCCTGTCTCCCCTCTTCTCCCCTGTCTCCCCTCTTCTCCCCTCCTGTCTCCCCTCTTCTCCCCTGTCTCCCCTCTTCTCCCCTCCTGTCTCCCCTCTTCTCCCCTGTCTCCCCTCTTCTCCCCTCCTGTCTCCCCTCTTCTCCCCTCCTGTCTCCCCTCTTCTCCCCTGTCTCCCCTCTTCTCCCCTGTCTCCCCTCTTCTCCCCTGTCTCCCCTGTTCTCCTCCTGTCTCCCCTCTTCTCCTCCTGTCTCCCTACCAGACATTGATGAGTGTGAGACTCCAGGGATGTGTATGAACGGCCACTGTGTGAACACGGAGGGGTCGTTCAGGTGTGAGTGTATGGCTGGTCTGGCCGTGGGTCTGGATGGCCGCGTCTGTGTCGGTGAGTGTCTCTCTCCTCTCTAGAATCTAGAATCTGATCTATGATCAATGTATTATTGATTGATTGATTTGGTTTAATCAATCATAAATTCCCTTTTGGAACCTTTTTTTCTAAGAGTGTGTGGTTGTAGGATTGGTTTGGGACCATATTCCTGGGTTCCCAATGTGAGTGAGCAGGAAGTGTACAGTTTGGGTTGACTGCATTCGTTCTGGATGATATCAGATCAGGGGAATGCTGCAATCCCTTCGATACACAACCCTGTTTGTTTCACTGTTGTTTGTCTAAACGAGGGAGGGAGGGAGGGAGGGAGGGAGGGAGGGAGGGAGGGAGGGAGGGAGGGAGGGAGGGAGGGAAGGAAGGAAGGAAGGAAGAAGGGGAAGGAGTGAGAGAAACAGGAAGAGATAAATTCATAGTTTTCTCTGTATCCTGATTCCAGACACACATATGCGCAGCACTTGTTACGGAGGCTACAAGCGGGGACAGTGTGTGAAGCCATTCTTCGGAGCCGTGACCAAGTCAGAATGCTGCTGTGCCAGTGTGGAGTACGCCTTTGGAGAGTCCTGCCAACCATGCCCACCCCAAAACTCAGGTACACACACACACCCATTTGCACGCACACACACACACACACACACACACACACACACACACACACACACACACACACACACACACACACACACACACACACACACACACACACACACACACACACACACACACACACACACACACACACAATTGGGTCTACACAGCCACCACTCATGCTGTTGCCCTGAGTGAAGTGGATGATGTGTTTTGGCATCTCAGTTAACGTTAGTAATACCACAGGCCAACTGATGTCCAACAGACAGAGCGATATGAGGGACACACACTCTTGAGGCATCAAGATGGAGTCATCAGTCTGCAGTTTGGCATTCCCTCTGTCTGAGTCATGATTACAGAGATTGATATTCACGGCTGTTCCGGCTATGACAAAGTAACAGTGTTACCGTGCACTGATGTTCTATGGTTGGTGACTAGAAACCATCCACCTCTTAATCTGATTCAATCCACAGAAACAGGAGATGTTGTCTTCATCTGCTGTGGCCTGTAATCTCTGACTGTCTGACTCCAACACTTCACACCTCCACTCCTCCATTCCTCCACCTCCACTCCTCCACCCTGCCACCCCCTCCACTCCTCCACCCCCACTCCTCCACCCTGCCACCCCCTCCACTCCTCCACTCCTCCACCCCTCTACCCCCACTCCTCCACCCTGCCACCCCCTCCACTCCTCCACCCCCACTCCTCCACCCTGCCACCCCCTCCACTCCTCCACCCCCACTCCTCCACCCTGCCACCCCCTCCACTCCTCCACCCCCACTCCTCCACCCTGCCACCCCCTCACTCCTCCACCCTGCCACCCCCTCCACTCCTCCACCCCCACTCCTCCACCCTGCCACCCCCTCCACTCCTCCACTCCTCCACCCCTCTACCCCCACTCCTCCACCCTGCCACCCCCTCCATTCCTCCACCCCCACTCCTCCACCCTGCCACCCCCTCACTCCTCCACCCTGCCACCCCCTCCACTCCTCCACCCTGCCACCCCCTCCATTCCTCCACCCCCACTCCTCCACCCTGCCACCCCCTCACTCCTCCACCCTGCCACCCCCTCCACTTCTCCACCCCCACTCCTCCACCCTGCCACCCCCTCCACTCCTCCATCCCCACTCCTCCACCCTGCCACCCCCTCCACTCCCCCACCCCCACTCCTCCACCCTGCCACCCCCTCCACTCCTCCACTCCACCCTGCCACCCCCCTCCACCCCTCCACCTCGCCACACATAATAACACTACAACCAGTCATTTCTCATTAGCTCTGCCTGTTAAAGTCTGAGTATCAAAAAGACGCCAAAGTCCCACCACATTAAGGGTTCATTTCATATACATCCAGACCAAATGAGAAAGCATGGAAACGGATAATAACATGGTATGAAATTACTTGCTCTGAGATCTCTGGATGTTGGCAAATGTGATGTGTTCACAAAATGCTGTTATTTCATTTAGTAGTTTCACTAACCCCTGTGTGTGTGTGTGTGTGTGTTTGCGTGTGTGTGTGTATGTGTGTGTGCGTGTGTGCGTATGTGTGTGTGCGCGTGTGTGTGGTGTGTGTGTGTGTGTGTGTGTGTGTTTTGCAGCTGAGTTCCTGGCTCTGTGTAGTAACGGCCCCGGCACCACCAGCGATGGCAGAGGTAACGATCAAAAACAGAGGGAACCTGGTGTGTCTCAATGAAATGACTCTCTCCCAGATATTAACCTTGTGTGTTAATCTCTCCCAGATATCAATGAATGTGCTCTGGATCCGGACATCTGTCAGAACGGTGTGTGTGAGAACATGCTGAGGACCTATAAGTGTAACTGTAACATGGGCTTTGAGGTGGACACCACTGGAAAACACTGTGTTGGTAAGTCCCATGACTTATCCTTAAAATGACTGGATTATCCTAATGTTGCTATCTCTGTCTGTCTGTCTGTCTGTCTGTCTGTCTGTCTGTCTGTCTGTCGTGTCTGTCTGTCTGTCTGTCTGTCTGTCTGTCTGTCTGTCTGTCTGTCTGTCTGTTCAGACATACTGTAGATGAATGTATTAACCATAGAGATCATATTAAATGAGTTCTAAGATATCATTCTGTGGTATTACCTCCGTCTGTGTATCTGTCTCCTCTCAGACATAGATGAGTGTGCAGTGAACAGGTTACTGTGTGACAACGGCCTGTGCAGGAACACTCCAGGTAGTTTCACCTGCCACTGTCCCACCGGCTTCCTGTTCCACCCTGAGACGGATGTCTGCGAAGGTGAGATACACTGGCCCAGACTAGTTACTGTCTGTCTGTCTGTCCGTCTGTCTGTCCGGGTTGGGTTTAATCACATTTAAAGTTCAGAGAATTGGAATTTCAAGGTACTTCCGTAATTGTCTGGAATTGAAATGGAGTTGACCCCCAGCCCTGCTGTCGGTGTGTCACACAGAGACGTGTTAGAAGCTGGTCAGGAGCAGAAAGAACGATGTGGTAACATCTTCCTGTAGATATTGATTTGTGGATGACTTTCTCCTCTAAGTCATATAGATGTGTGTGTGTTTCTTGTCGATATTGATGAATGTGTGTTGTCTCCTGCAGACATTGATGAGTGTGAGTCGAAGCCGTGTGTGAACGGGGACTGTAAGAACAGCCCGGGGTCCTACGTGTGTCTCTGCTCAGCAGGCAGCACGCTGGACGCCTCTGGAACACAGTGTATAGGTACGTGAGTATAACAACCCCTGCTGTTTCTGTGTGTGTGTTTGTGAGAGGATGTTACTTTTGACCAGAGGATTAGGGGACTACTATCTGAGGGGCTAAAATGGCAGCTATGAAATGTTATGCTGTGTATTAGTACAGTCCTCTGCCCTCCCTCTCCCTGTCCCTGTAGAGACCAGTAAAGGCACATGTTGGCTGAAGGTGATTAACGGACGCTGTGAGATCAACATCAACGGAGCCACTCTGAAATCCCACTGCTGCTCAACACTGGGAGAGGCCTGGGGAAGTCCCTGTGCCAAGTGTGAACCAGGTTAGTGGGAACCTACAGAACCATATAGAACCACATGGAACATCTAGAATCTCTAGAACTTTTAGAACCTATTTAACCTGTAGCCCTTCTCTGGGGAGAGGCCTGGGGAAGATCGTGTGCCTTGTGTGAACCAGGTGATATTTAGAGCCTGTACTGTAGCTAGGTGAGGGTTAGAACCTGTACTGTAGCTAGGTGAGGGTTAGAGCCTGTACTGTAGCTAGGTGAAGGTTAGAGCCTGTACTGTAGCTAGGTGAGGGTTAGAACCTGTACTGTAGCTAGGAGAGGGTTAGAACCTGTACTGTAGCTAGGTGAGGGTTAGAGCCTGTACTGTAGCTAGGTGAGGGTTAGAACCTGTACTGTAGCTAGGTGAGGGCTAGAACCTGTACTGTATCTAGGGTGAGGGTTAGAGCCTGTACTGTAGCTAGGTGAGGGTTAGAGCCTGTACTGTAACTAGGTGAGAATTAGAACCTGTACTGTAGCTAGGTGAGGGTTAGAGCCTGTACTGTAGCTAGGTGAGAATTAGAACCTGTACTGTAGCTAGGTGAGAATTACAACCTGTACTGTAGCTAGGTGAGAATTAGAACCTGTACTGTAGTTAGGTGAGAATTACAACCTGTACTGTAGCTAGGTGAGAATTACAACCTGTACTGTAGCTAGGTGAGAATTACAACCTGTACTGTAGCTGGGTGAGAATTAGGACCTGTACTGTAGCTAGGTGAGAATTACAACCTGTATTGTAGCTAGGTGAGAATTACAACCTGTACTGTAGCTAGGTGAGAATTACAACCTGTACTGTAGCTAGGTGAGAATTACAACCTGTACTGTAGCTAGGTGAGAATTACAACCTGTACTGTAGCTAGGTGAGAATTACAACCTGTACTGTAACTAGGTGAGAATTACAACCTGTACTGTAACTAGGTGAGAATTACAACCTGTACTGTAACTAGGTGAGAATTACAACCTGTACTGTAGCTGGGTGAGAATTAGGACCTGTACTGTAGCTAGGTCGAATTACAACCTATACTGTAGCTAGGTGAGAATTACAACCTGTACTGTAGCTAGGTGAGAATTACAACCTGTACTGTAGCTAGGTGAGAATTACAACCTGTACTGTAGCTAGGCGAGAATTACAACCTGTACTGTAACTAGGTGAGTATTACAACCTGTACTGTAGCTAGGTGAGAATTACAACCTGTACTGTAGCTAGGTGAGAATTACAACCTGTACTGTAGCTAGGTGAGAATTACAACCTATACTGTAGCTAGGTGAGAATTACAACCTGTACTGTAGCTAGGTGAGAATTACAACCTGTACTGTAGCTAGGTGAGAATTACAACCTGTACTGTAGCTAGGTGAGGGTTAGAGCCTGTACTGTAGCTAGGTGAGAATTACAACCTGTACTGTAGCTAGGTGAGAATTAGAACCTGTACTGTAGCTAGGTGAGAATTATAACCTGTACTGTAGCTAGGTGAGAATTAGAACCTGTACTGTAGCTAGGTGAGAATTACAACCTGTACTGTAACTAGGTGAGAATTAGAACCTGTACTGTATCTAGGTGAGAATTAGAACCTGTACTGTAGCTAGGTGAGAATTACAACCTGTACTGTAGCTAGGTGAGAATTACAACCTGTACTGTAGCTAGGTGAGAATTACAACCTGTACTGTAGCTAGGTGAGAATTACAACCTGTACTGTAGCTAGGTGAGAATTACAACCTGTACTGTAGCTAGGTGAGAATTAGAACCTGTACTGTAGCTAGGTGAGGGTTAGAGCCTGTACTATAGCTAGGTGAGGGTTAGAGCCTGTACTGTAGCTAGGTGAGAATTACAACCTGTACTGTAACTAGGTGAGATTTACAACCTGTACTGTAACTAGGTGAGAATTAGAACCTGTACTGTAGCTAGGTGAGAATTACAACCTGTACTGTAGCTAGGTGAGAATTACAACCTGTACTGTAGCTAGGTGAGGGTTAGAACCTGTACTGTAGCTAGGTGAGAATTAGAACCTGTACTGTAGCTAGGTGAGAATTACAACCTGTACTGTAGCTAGGTGAGGGTTAGAACCTGTACTGTAGCTAGGTGAGAATTACAACCTGTACTGTAGCTAGGTGAGAATTAGAACCTGTACTGTAGCTAGGTGAGAATTACAACCTGTACTGTAGCTAGGTGAGAATTAGAACCTGTACTGTAGCTAGGTGAGAATTAGAACCTGTACTGTAGCTAGGTGAGAATTACAACCTGTACTGTAGCTAGGTGAGAATTACAACCTGTACTGTAGCTAGGTGAGGGTTAGAACCTGTACTGTAGCTAGGTGAGAATTAGAACCTGTACTGTAGCTAGGGGAGAATTACAACCTGTACTGTAGCTAGGTGAGGGTTAGAACCTGTACTGTAGCTAGGTGAGAATTACAACCTGTACTGTAACTAGGTGAGAATTACAACCTGTACTGTAGCTAGGTGAGGGTTAGAACCTGTACTGTAGCTAGGTGAGGGTTAGAGCCTGTACTGTAGCTAGGTGAGGGTTAGAGCCTGTACTGTAGCTAGGTGAGAATTACAACCTGTACTGTAACTAGGTGAGAATTAGAACCTGTACTGTAGCTAGGTGAGAATTACAACCTGTACTGTAGCTAGGTGAGAATTAGAACCTGTACTGTAGCTAGGTGAGAATTACAACCTGTACTGTAGCTAGGTGAGAATTAGAACCTGTACTGTAGCTAGGTGAGGGTTAGAGCCTGTACTGTAACTAGGTGAGGGTTAGAGCCTGTACTGTAACTAGGTGAGAATTAGAACCTGTACTGTAGCTAGGTGAGAATTAGAACCTGTACTGTAGCTAGGTGAGGGTTAGAGCCTGTACTGTAGCTAGGTGAGAATTAGAACCTGTACTGTAGCTAGGTGAGAATTAGAACCTGTACTGTAGCTAGGTGAGGGTTAGAGCCTGTACTGTAGCTAGGTGAGAATTATAACCTGTACTGTAGCTAGGTGAGGGTTAGAGCCTGTACTGTAGCTAGGTGAGAATTAGAACCTGTACTGTAGCTAGGTGAGAATTACAACCTGTACTGTAGCTAGGTGAGAATTACAACCTGTACTGTAGCTAGGTGAGAATTACAATCTTTATTGTAGCTAGGTGAGAATTACAACCTGTACTGTAGCTAGCTGAGTATTACAATCTTTATTGTAGCTAGGTGAGAATTACAACCTGTACTGTAACTAGGTGAGAATTAGAACCTTTACTGTAACTAGGTGAGAATTACAACCTGTACTGTAACTAGGTGAGAATTAGAACCTGTACTGTAGCTAGGTGAGAATTATAACCTGTACTGTAGCTAGGTGAGAATTACAACCTGTACTGTAGCTAAGTGAGAATTACAACCTGTACTGTAGCTAGGTGAGGGTTAGAGCCTGTACTGTAGCTAGGTGAGAATTATAACCTGTACTGTAACTAGGTGAGGGTTTGAGCCTGTACTGTAGCTAGGTGAGAATTAGAACATGTACTGTAACTAGGTGAGAATTAGAACCTGTACTGTAGCTAGGTGAGAATTACAACCTCTATTGTAGCTAGGTGAGAATTTCAACCTGTACTGTAGCTAGGTGAGAATTACAACCTGTACTGTAGCTAGGTGAGGGTTAGAGCCTGTACTGTAGCTAGGTGAGGGTTAGAGCCTGTACTGTAGCTAGGTGAGAATTACAACCTGTACTGTAGCTAGGTGAGAATTATAACCTGTTCTGTAGCTAGGTGAGAATTACAACCTGTACTGTAGCTAGGTGAGGGTTAGAACCTGTACTGTAGCTAGGTGAGAATTAGAACCTGTACTGTAGCTAGGTGAGAATTAGAACCTGTACTGTAGCTAGGTGAGAATTACAACCTGTACTGTAGCTAGGTGAGGGTTAGAACCTGTACTGTAGCTAGGTGAGAATTAGAACCTGTACTGTAGCTAGGTGAGAATTACAACCTGTACTGTAGCTAGGTGAGGGTTAGAACCTGTACTGTAGCTAGGTGAGAATTACAACCTGTACTGTAGCTAGGTGAGAATTAGAACCTGTACTGTAGCTAGGTGAGAATTAGAACCTGTACTGTAGCTAGGTGAGAATTACAACCTGTACTGTAGCTAGGTGAGAATTAGAACCTGTACTGTAGCTAGGTGAGAATTACAACCTGTACTGTAGCTAGGTGAGAATTACAACCTGTACTGTAGCTAGGTGAGGGTTAGAACCTGTACTGTAGCTAGGTGAGAATTAGAACCTGTACTGTAGCTAGGTGAGAATTACAACCTGTACTGTAGCTAGGTGAGGGTTAGAACCTGTACTGTAGCTAGGTGAGAATTACAACCTGTACTGTAACTAGGTGAGAATTACAACCTGTACTGTAGCTAGGTGAGGGTTAGAACCTGTACTGTAGCTAGGTGAGGGTTAGAGCCTGTACTGTCGCTAGGTGAGGGTTAGAGCCTGTACTGTAGCTAGGTGAGAATTACAACCTGTACTGTAACTAGGTGAGAATTAGAACCTGTACTGTAGCTAGGTGAGAATTACAACCTGTACTGTAGCTAGGTGAGAATTAGAACCTGTACTGTAGCTAGGTGAGAATTACAACCTGTACTGTAGCTAGGTGAGAATTAGAACCTGTACTGTAGCTAGGTGAGGGTTAGAGCCTGTACTGTAACTAGGTGAGGGTTAGAGCCTGTACTGTAACTAGGTGAGAATTAGAACCTGTACTGTAGCTAGGTGAGAATTAGAACCTGTACTGTAGCTAGGTGAGGGTTAGAGCCTGTACTGTAGCTAGGTGAGAATTAGAACCTGTACTGTAGCTAGGTGAGAATTAGAACCTGTACTGTAGCTAGGTGAGGGTTAGAGCCTGTACTGTAGCTAGGTGAGAATTATAACCTGTACTGTAGCTAGGTGAGGGTTAGAGCCTGTACTGTAGCTAGGTGAGAATTAGAACCTGTACTGTAGCTAGGTGAGAATTACAACCTGTACTGTAGCTAGGTGAGAATTACAACCTGTACTGTAGCTAGGTGAGAATTACAATCTTTATTGTAGCTAGGTGAGAATTACAACCTGTACTGTAGCTAGCTGAGAATTACAATCTTTATTGTAGCTAGGTGAGAATTACAACCTGTACTGTAACTTTGTGAGAATTAGAACCTTTACTGTAACTAGGTGAGAATTACAACCTGTACTGTAACTAGGTGAGAATTAGAACCTGTACTGTAGCTAGGTGAGAATTATAACCTGTACTGTAGCTAGGTGAGAATTACAACCTGTACTGTAGCTAAGTGAGAATTACAACCTGTACTGTAGCTAGGTGAGGGTTAGAGCCTGTACTGTAGCTAGGTGAGAATTATAACCTGTACTGTAACTAGGTGAGGGTTTGAGCCTGTACTGTAGCTAGGTGAGAATTAGAACCTGTACTGTAGCTAGGTGAGAATTACAACCTGTATTGTAGCTAGGTGAGAATTTCAACCTGTACTGTAGCTAGGTGATAATTACAACCTGTACTGTAGCTAGGTGAGGGTTAGAGCCTGTACTGTAGCTAGGTGAGGGTTAGAGCCTGTACTGTAGCTAGGTGAGAATTACAACCTGTACTGTAGCTAGGTGAGAATTATAACCTGTTCTGTAGCTAGGTGAGAATTAGAACCTGTACTGTAGCTAGGTGAGGGTTAGAACCTGTACTGTAGCTAGGTGAGAATTACAACCTGTACTGTAGCTAGGTGAGAATTACAACCTGTACTGTAGCTAGGTGAGAATTAGAACCTGTACTGTAGCTAGGTGAGAATTACAACCTGTACTGTAGCTAGGTGAGAATTAGAACCTGTACTGTAGCTAGGTGACGGTTAGAGCCTTTACTGTAACTAGGTGACGGTTAGAGCCTGTACTGTAGCTAGTTGAGAATTAGAACCTGTACTGTAGCTAGTTGAGAATTAGAACCTGTACTGGAGCTAGGTGAGAATTACAACCTGTACTGTAGCTAGGTGAGAATTATAACCTGTACTGTAGCTAGGTGAGAATTACAACCTGTACTGTAGCTAAGTGAAAATTACAACATGTACTGTAGCTAGGTGAGGGTTAGAGCCTGTACTGTAGCTAGGTGAGAATTATAACCTGTACTGTAACTAGGTGAGGGTTTGAGCCTGTACTGTAGCTAGGTGAGAATTAGAACATGTACTGTAACTAGGTGAGAATTAGAACCTGTACTGTAGCTAGGTGAGAATTACAACCTGTATTGTAGCTAGGTGAGAATTTCAACCTGTACTGTAGCTAGGTGATAATTACAACCTGTACTGTAGCTAGGTGAGGGTTAGAGCCTGTACTGTAGCTAGGTGAGGGTTAGAGCCTGTACTGTAGCTAGGTGAGAATTACAACCTGTACTGTAGCTAGGTGAGAATTATAACCTGTTCTGTAGCTAGGTGAGAATTAGAACCTGTACTGTAGCTAGGTGAGGGTTAGAACCTGTACTGTAGCTAGGTGAGAATTACAACCTGTACTGTAGCTAGGTGAGAATTACAACCTGTACTGTAGCTAGGTGAGAATTAGAACCTGTACTGTAGCTAGGTGAGAATTACAACCTGTACTGTAGCTAGGTGAGAATTAGAACCTGTACTGTAGCTAGGTGACGGTTAGAGCCTTTACTGTAACTAGGTGACGGTTAGAGCCTGTACTGTAGCTAGTTGAGAATTAGAACCTGTACTGTAGCTAGGTGAGAATTAGAACCTGTACTGGAGCTAGGTGAGAATTACAACCTGTACTGTAGCTAGGTGAGAATTATAACCTGTACTGTAGCTAGGTGAGAATTACAACCTGTACTGTAGCTAAGTGAGAATTACAACATGTACTGTAGCTAGGTGAGGGTTAGAGCCTGTACTGTAGCTAGGTGAGAATTATAACCTGTACTGTAACTAGGTGAGGGTTTGAGCCTGTACTGTAGCTAGGTGAGAATTAGAACATGTACTGTAACTAGGTGAGAATTAGAACCTGTACTGTAGCTAGGTGAGAATTACAACCTGTATTGTAGCTAGGTGAGAATTTCAACCTGTACTGTAGCTAGGTGAGAATTACAACCTGTACTGTAGCTAGGTGAGGGTTAGAGCCTGTCTGTAGCTAGGTGAGGGTTAGAGCCTGTACTGTAGCTAGGTGAGGGTTAGAACCTGTACTGTAGCTAGGTGAGAATTAGAATCTGTACTGTAGCTAGGTGAGAATTAGAACCTGTACTGTAGCTAGGTGAGAATTACAACCTGTACTGTAGCTAGGTGAGGGTTAGAACCTGTACTGTAGCTAGGTGAGAATTAGAACCTGTACTGTAGCTAGGTGAGAATTACAACCTGTACTGTAGCTAGGTGAGGGTTAGAACCTGTACTGTAGCTAGGTGAGAATTACAACCTGTACTGTAGCTAGGTGAGAATTAGAACCTGTACTGTAGCTAGGTGAGAATTA
Organism: Salvelinus fontinalis; assembly: GCF_029448725.1. Lineage (NCBI taxonomy): Eukaryota > Metazoa > Chordata > Actinopteri > Salmoniformes > Salmonidae > Salvelinus > Salvelinus fontinalis. Next base: position 113,339 of record NW_026600592.1, on the reverse strand, counting down.
GAACCTGTACTGTAGCTAGGTGAGAATTACAACCTGTACTGTAGCTAGGTGAGAATTACAACCTGTACTGTAGCTAGGTGAGAATTACAACCTGTACTGTAGCTAGGTGAGAATTACAACCTGTACTGTAGCTAGGTGAGGGTTAGAACCTGTACTGTAGCTAGGTGAGAATTAGAACCTGTACTGTAGCTAGGTGAGAATTACAACCTGTACTGTAGCTAGGTGAGGGTTAGAACCTGTACTGTAGCTAGGTGAGAATTACAACCTGTACTGTAACTAGGTGAGAATTACAACCTGTACTGTAGCTAGGTGAGGGTTAGAACCTGTACTGTAGCTAGGTGAGGGTTAGAGCCTGTACTGTCGCTAGGTGAGGGTTAGAGCCTGTACTGTAGCTAGGTGAGAATTACAACCTGTACTGTAACTAGGTGAGAATTAGAACCTGTACTGTAGCTAGGTGAGAATTACAACCTGTACTGTAGCTAGGTGAGAATTAGAACCTGTACTGTAGCTAGGTGAGAATTACAACCTGTACTGTAGCTAGGTGAGAATTAGAACCTGTACTGTAGCTAGGTGAGGGTTAGAGCCTGTACTGTAACTAGGTGAGGGTTAGAGCCTGTACTGTAACTAGGTGAGAATTAGAACCTGTACTGTAGCTAGGTGAGAATTAGAACCTGTACTGTAGCTAGGTGAGGGTTAGAGCCTGTACTGTAGCTAGGTGAGAATTACAACCTGTACTGTAGCTAGGTGAGAATTAGAACCTGTACTGTAGCTAGGTGAGGGTTAGAGCCTGTACTGTAGCTAGGTGAGAATTATAACCTGTACTGTAGCTAGGTGAGGGTTAGAGCCTGTACTGTAGCTAGGTGAGAATTAGAACTTGTACTGTAGCTAGGTGAGAATTACAATCTTTATTGTAGCTAGGTGAGAATTACAACCTGTACTGTAGCTAGCTGAGAATTACAATCTTTATTGTAGCTAGGTGAGAATTACAACCTGTACTGTAACTTTGTGAGAATTAGAACCTTTACTGTAACTAGGTGAGAATTACAACCTGTACTGTAACTAGGTGAGAATTAGAACCTGTACTGTAGCTAGGTGAGAATTATAACCTGTACTGTAGCTAGGTGAGAATTACAACCTGTACTGTAGCTAAGTGAGAATTACAACCTGTACTGTAGCTAGGTGAGAATTAGAACCTGTACTGTAGCTAGGTGACGGTTAGAGCCTGTACTGTAACTAGGTGACGGTTAGAGCCTGTACTGTAGCTAGTTGAGAATTAGAACCTGTACTGTAGCTAGGTGAGAATTAGAACCTGTACTGGAGCTAGGTGAGAATTACAACCTGTACTGTAGCTAGGTGAGAATTAGAACCTGTACTGTAGCTAGGTGAGGGTTAGAGCCTGTACTGCAGCTAGGTGAGGGTTAGAGCCTGTACTGTAGCTAGGTGAGAATTACAACCTGTACTGTAACTAGGTGAGATTTACAACCTGTACTGTAACTAGGTGAGAATTAGAACCTGTACTGTAGCTAGGTGAGAATTACAACCTGTACTGTAGCTAGGTGAGAATTACAACCTGTACTGTAGCTAGGTGAGGGTTAGAACCTGTACTGTAGCTAGGTGAGAATTAGAACCTGTACTGTAGCTAGGTGAGAATTACAACCTGTACTGTAGCTAGGTGAGGGTTAGAACCTGTACTGTAGCTAGGTGAGAATTACAACCTGTACTGTAGCTAGGTGAGAATTAGAACCTGTACTGTAGCTAGGTGAGAATTACAACCTGTACTGTAGCTAGGTGAGAATTAGAACCTGTACTGTAGCTAGAAGAGAATTAGAACCTGTACTGTAGCTAGGTGAGAATTACAACCTGTACTGTAGCTAGGTGAGAATTACAACCTGTACTGTAGCTAGGTGAGGGTTAGAACCTGTACTGTAGCTAGGTGAGAATTAGAACCTGTACTGTAGCTAGGTGAGAATTACAACCTGTACTGTAGCTAGGTGAGGGTTAGAACCTGTACTGTAGCTAGGTGAGAATTACAACCTGTACTGTAACTAGGTGAGAATTACAACCTGTACTGTAGCTAGGTGAGGGTTAGAACCTGTACTGTAGCTAGGTGAGGGTTAGAGCCTGTACTGTAGCTAGGTGAGGGTTAGAGCCTGTACTGTAGCTAGGTGAGAATTACAACCTGTACTGTAACTAGATGAGAATTAGAACCTGTACTGTAGCTAGGTGAGAATTACAACCTGTACTGTAGCTAGGTGAGAATTAGAACCTGTACTGTAGCTAGGTGAGAATTACAACCTGTACTGTAGCTAGGTGAGAATTAGAACCTGTACTGTAGCTAGGTGAGGGTTAGAGCCTGTACTGTAACTAGGTGAGGGTTAGAGCCTGTACTGTAACTAGGTGAGAATTAGAACCTGTACTGTAGCTAGGTGAGAATTAGAACCTGTACTGTAGCTAGGTGAGGGTTAGAGCCTGTACTGTAGCTAGGTGAGAATTAGAACCTGTACTGTAGCTAGGTGAGAATTAGAACCTGTACTGTAGCTAGGTGAGGGTTAGAACCTGTACTGTAGCTAGGTGAGGGTTAGAGCCTGTACTGTAGCTAGGTGAGGGTTAGAACCTGTACTGTAGCTAGGTGAGAATTACAACCTGTACTGTAACTAGGTGAGAATTACAACCTGTACTGTAGCTAGGTGAGGGTTAGAACCTGTACTGTAGCTAGGTGAGGGTTAGAGCCTGTACTGTAGCTAGGTGAGAATTACAATCTTTATTGTAGCTAGGTGAGAATTACAACCTGTACTGTAGCTAGGTGAGAATTACAACCTGTACTGTAGCTAGGTGAGAATTACAATCTTTATTGTAGCTAGGTGAGAATTACAACCTGTACTGTAGCTAGGTGAGAATTACAATCTTTATTGTAGCTAGGTGAGAATTACAACCTGTACTGTAACTAGGTGAGAATTAGAACCTGTACTGTAACTAGGTGAGAATTACAACCTGTACTGTAACTAGGTGAGAATTAGAACCTGTACTGTAGCTAGGTGAGAATTATAACCTGTACTGTAGCTAGGTGAGAATTACAACCTGTACTGTAGCTAAGTGAGAATTACAACCTGTACTGTAGCTAGGTGAGGGTTAGAGCCTGTACTGTAGCTAGGTGAGAATTATAACCTGTACTGTAACTAGGTGAGGGTTTGAGCCTGTACTGTAGCTAGGTGAGAATTAGAACATGTACTGTAACTAGGTGAGAATTAGAACCTGTACTGTAGCTAGGTGAGAATTACAACCTGTATTGTAGCTAGGTGAGAATTTCAACCTGTACTGTAGCTAGGTGAGAATTACAACCTGTACTGTAGCTAGGTGAGGGTTAGAGCCTGTACTGTAGCTAGGTGAGGGTTAGAGCCTGTACTGTAGCTAGGTGAGAATTACAACCTGTACTGTAGCTAGGTGAGAATTATAACCTGTTCTGTAGCTAGGTGAGAATTAGAACCTGTACTGTAGCTAGGTGAGGGTTAGAACCTGTACTGTAGCTAGGTGAGAATTAGAACCTGTACTGTAGCTAGGTGAGAATTAGAACCTGTACTGTAGCTAGGTGAGAATTAGAACCTGTACTGTAGCTAGGTGAGAATTAGAGCCTGTACTGTAGCTAGGTGAGGGTTAGAGCCTGTACTGTAGCTAGTTGAGAATTACAACCTGTACTGTAACTAGGTGAGATTTACAGCCTGTACTGTAACTAGGTGAGAATTAGAACCTGTACTGTAGCTAGGTGAGAATTACAACCTGTACTGTAGCTAGGTGAGAATTACAACCTGTACTGTAGCTAGGTGAGGTTTAGAACCTGTACTGTAGCTAGGTGAGAATTAGAACCTGTACTGTAGCTAGGTGAGAATTACAACCTGTACTGTAGCTAGGTGAGGGTTACAACCTGTACTGTAGCTAGGTGAGAATTACAACCTGTACTGTAGCTAGGTGAGAATTAGAACCTGTACTGTAGCTAGGTGAGAATTACAACCTGTACTGTAGCTAGGTGAGAATTAGAACCTGTACTGTAGCTAGGTGAGAATTAGAACATGTACTGTAGCTAGGTCAGAATTACAACCTGTACTGTAGCTAGGTGAGAATTACAACCTGTACTGTAGCTAGGTGAGGGTTAGAACCTGTACTGTAGCTAGGTGAGAATTAGAACCTGTACTGTAGCTAGGTGAGAATTACAACCTGTACTGTAGCTAGGTGAGGGTTAGAACCTGTACTGTAGCTAGGTGAGAATTACAACCTGTACTGTAACTAGGTGAGAATTACAACCTGTACTGTAGCTAGGTGAGGGTTAGAACCTGTACTGTAGCTAGGTGAGGGTTAGAGCCTGTACTGTAGCTAGGTGAGGGTTAGAGCCTGTACTGTAGCTAGGTGAGAATTACAACCTGTACTGTAACTAGGTGAGAATTAGAACCTGTACTGTAGCTAGGTGAGAATTACAACCTGTACTGTAGCTAGGTGAGAATTAGAACCTGTACTGTAGCTAGGTGAGAATTACAACCTGTACTGTAGCTAGGTGAGAATTAGAACCTGTACTGTAGCTAGGTGAGGGTTAGAGCATGTACTGTAGCTAGGTGAGAATTAGAACCTGTACTGTAGCTAGGTGAGAATTAGAACCTGTACTGTAGCTAGGTGAGGGTTAGAGCCTGTACTGTAGCTAGGTGAGAATTATAACCTGTACTGTAGCTAGGTGAGGGTTAGAGCCTGTACTGTAGCTAGGTGAGAATTAGAACCTTTACTGTAACTAGGTGAGAATTACAACCTGTACTGTAACTAGGTGAGAATTAGAACCTGTACTGTAGCTAGGTGAGAATTATAACCTGTACTGTAGCTAGGTGAGAATTACAACCTGTACTGTAGCTAAGTGAGAATTACAACCTGTACTGTAGCTAGGTGAGGGTTAGAGCCTGTACTGTAGCTAGGTGAGAATTATAACCTGTACTGTAACTAGGTGAGGGTTTGAGCCTGTACTGTAGCTAGGTGAGAATTAGAACCTGTACTGTAGCTAGGTGAGAATTACAACCTGTATTGTAGCTAGGTGAGAATTTCAACCTGTACTGTAGCTAGGTGAGAATTACAACCTGTACTGTAGCTAGGTGAGGGTTAGAGCCTGTACTGTAGCTAGGTGAGGGTTAGAGCCTGTACTGTAGCTAGGTGAGAATTACAACCTGTACTGTAGCTAGGTGAGAATTATAACCTGTTCTGTAGCTAGGTGAGAATTAGAACCTGTACTGTAGCTAGGTGAGGGTTAGAACCTGTACTGTAGCTAGGTGAGAATTAGAACCTGTACTGTAGCTAGGTGAGAATTAGAACCTGTACTGTAGCTAGGTGAGAATTAGAACCTGTACTGTAGCTAGGTGAGAATTAGAACCTGTACTGTAGCTAGGTGAGAATTAGAACCTGTACTGTAGCTAGGTGAGGGTTAGAGCCTGTACTGTAGCTAGGTGAGAATTATAACCTGTACTGTAGCTAGGTGAGGGTTAGAGCCTGTACTGTAGCTAGGTGAGAATTACAATCTTTATTGTAGCTAGGTGAGAATTACAACCTGTACTGTAGCTAGCTGAGAATTACAACCTGTACTGTAGCTAGGTGAGGGTTAGAACCTGTACTGTAGCTAGGTGAGGGTTAGAGCCTGTACTGTAGCTAGGTGAGAATTACAACCTGTACTGTAGCTAGGTGAGGGTTAGAACCTGTACTGTAGCTAGGTGAGAATTACAACCTGTACTGTAACTAGGTGAGAATTACAACCTGTACTGTAGCTAGGTGAGGGTTAGAACCTGTACTGTAGCTAGGTGAGGGTTAGAGCCTGTACTGTCGCTAGGTGAGGGTTAGAGCCTGTACTGTAGCTAGGTGAGAATTACAACCTGTACTGTAACTAGGTGAGAATTAGAACCTGTACTGTAGCTAGGTGAGAATTACAACCTGTACTGTAGCTAGGTGAGAATTAGAACCTGTACTGTAGCTAGGTGAGAATTACAACCTGTACTGTAGCTAGGTGAGAATTAGAACCTGTACTGTAGCTAGGTGAGGGTTAGAGCCTGTACTGTAACTAGGTGAGGGTTAGAGCCTGTACTGTAACTAGGTGAGAATTAGAACCTGTACTGTAGCTAGGTGAGAATTAGAACCTGTACTGTAGCTAGGTGAGGGTTAGAGCCTGTACTGTAGCTAGGTGAGAATTACAACCTGTACTGTAGCTAGGTGAGAATTAGAACCTGTACTGTAGCTAGGTGAGGGTTAGAGCCTGTACTGTAGCTAGGTGAGAATTATAACCTGTACTGTAGCTAGGTGAGGGTTAGAGCCTGTACTGTAGCTAGGTGAGAATTAGAACTTGTACTGTAGCTAGGTGAGAATTACAATCTTTATTGTAGCTAGGTGAGAATTACAACCTGTACTGTAGCTAGCTGAGAATTACAATCTTTATTGTAGCTAGGTGAGAATTACAACCTGTACTGTAACTTTGTGAGAATTAGAACCTTTACTGTAACTAGGTGAGAATTACAACCTGTACTGTAACTAGGTGAGAATTAGAACCTGTACTGTAGCTAGGTGAGAATTATAACCTGTACTGTAGCTAGGTGAGAATTACAACCTGTACTGTAGCTAAGTGAGAATTACAACCTGTACTGTAGCTAGGTGAGAATTAGAACCTGTACTGTAGCTAGGTGACGGTTAGAGCCTGTACTGTAACTAGGTGACGGTTAGAGCCTGTACTGTAGCTAGTTGAGAATTAGAACCTGTACTGTAGCTAGGTGAGAATTAGAACCTGTACTGGAGCTAGGTGAGAATTACAACCTGTACTGTAGCTAGGTGAGAATTAGAACCTGTACTGTAGCTAGGTGAGGGTTAGAGCCTGTACTGCAGCTAGGTGAGGGTTAGAGCCTGTACTGTAGCTAGGTGAGAATTACAACCTGTACTGTAACTAGGTGAGATTTACAACCTGTACTGTAACTAGGTGAGAATTAGAACCTGTACTGTAGCTAGGTGAGAATTACAACCTGTACTGTAGCTAGGTGAGAATTACAACCTGTACTGTAGCTAGGTGAGGGTTAGAACCTGTACTGTAGCTAGGTGAGAATTAGAACCTGTACTGTAGCTAGGTGAGAATTACAACCTGTACTGTAGCTAGGTGAGGGTTAGAACCTGTACTGTAGCTAGGTGAGAATTACAACCTGTACTGTAGCTAGGTGAGAATTAGAACCTGTACTGTAGCTAGGTGAGAATTACAACCTGTACTGTAGCTAGGTGAGAATTAGAACCTGTACTGTAGCTAGAAGAGAATTAGAACCTGTACTGTAGCTAGGTGAGAATTACAACCTGTACTGTAGCTAGGTGAGAATTACAACCTGTACTGTAGCTAGGTGAGGGTTAGAACCTGTACTGTAGCTAGGTGAGAATTAGAACCTGTACTGTAGCTAGGTGAGAATTACAACCTGTACTGTAGCTAGGTGAGGGTTAGAACCTGTACTGTAGCTAGGTGAGAATTACAACCTGTACTGTAACTAGGTGAGAATTACAACCTGTACTGTAGCTAGGTGAGGGTTAGAACCTGTACTGTAGCTAGGTGAGGGTTAGAGCCTGTACTGTAGCTAGGTGAGGGTTAGAGCCTGTACTGTAGCTAGGTGAGAATTACAACCTGTACTGTAACTAGATGAGAATTAGAACCTGTACTGTAGCTAGGTGAGAATTACAACCTGTACTGTAGCTAGGTGAGAATTAGAACCTGTACTGTAGCTAGGTGAGAATTACAACCTGTACTGTAGCTAGGTGAGAATTAGAACCTGTACTGTAGCTAGGTGAGGGTTAGAGCCTGTACTGTAACTAGGTGAGGGTTAGAGCCTGTACTGTAACTAGGTGAGAATTAGAACCTGTACTGTAGCTAGGTGAGAATTAGAACCTGTACTGTAGCTAGGTGAGGGTTAGAGCCTGTACTGTAGCTAGGTGAGAATTAGAACCTGTACTGTAGCTAGGTGAGAATTAGAACCTGTACTGTAGCTAGGTGAGGGTTAGAACCTGTACTGTAGCTAGGTGAGGGTTAGAGCCTGTACTGTAGCTAGGTGAGGGTTAGAACCTGTACTGTAGCTAGGTGAGAATTACAACCTGTACTGTAACTAGGTGAGAATTACAACCTGTACTGTAGCTAGGTGAGGGTTAGAACCTGTACTGTAGCTAGGTGAGGGTTAGAGCCTGTACTGTAGCTAGGTGAGAATTACAATCTTTATTGTAGCTAGGTGAGAATTACAACCTGTACTGTAGCTAGGTGAGAATTACAACCTGTACTGTAGCTAGGTGAGAATTACAATCTTTATTGTAGCTAGGTGAGAATTACAACCTGTACTGTAGCTAGCTGAGAATTACAATCTTTATTGTAGCTAGGTGAGAATTACAACCTGTACTGTAACTAGGTGAGAATTAGAACCTTTACTGTAACTAGGTGAGAATTACAACCTGTACTGTAACTAGGTGAGAATTGGAACCTGTACTGTAGCTAGGTGAGAATTATAACCTGTACTGTAGCTAGGTGAGAATTACAACCTGTACTGTAGCTAAGTGAGAATTACAACCTGTACTGTAGCTAGGTGAGGGTTAGAGCCTGTACTGTAGCTAGGTGAGAATTATAACCTGTACTGTAACTAGGTGAGGGTTTGAGCCTGTACTGTAGCTAGGTGAGAATTAGAACATGTACTGTAACTAGGTGAGAATTAGAACCTGTACTGTAGCTAGGTGAGAATTACAACCTGTATTGTAGCTAGGTGAGAATTTCAACCTGTACTGTAGCTAGGTGAGAATTACAACCTGTACTGTAGCTAGGTGAGGGTTAGAGCCTGTACTGTAGCTAGGTGAGGGTTAGAGCCTGTACTGTAGCTAGGTGAGAATTACAACCTGTACTGTAGCTAGGTGAGAATTATAACCTGTTCTGTAGCTAGGTGAGAATTAGAACCTGTACTGTAGCTAGGTGAGGGTTAGAACCTGTACTGTAGCTAGGTGAGAATTAGAACCTGTACTGTAGCTAGGTGAGAATTAGAACCTGTACTGTAGCTAGGTGAGAATTAGAACCTGTACTGTAGCTAGGTGAGAATTAGAGCCTGTACTGTAGCTAGGTGAGGGTTAGAGCCTGTACTGTAGCTAGTTGAGAATTACAACCTGTACTGTAACTAGGTGAGATTTACAGCCTGTACTGTAACTAGGTGAGAATTAGAACCTGTACTGTAGCTAGGTGAGAATTACAACCTGTACTGTAGCTAGGTGAGAATTACAACCTGTACTGTAGCTAGGTGAGGTTTAGAACCTGTACTGTAGCTAGGTGAGAATTAGAACCTGTACTGTAGCTAGGTGAGAATTACAACCTGTACTGTAGCTAGGTGAGGGTTACAACCTGTACTGTAGCTAGGTGAGAATTACAACCTGTACTGTAGCTAGGTGAGAATTAGAACCTGTACTGTAGCTAGGTGAGAATTACAACCTGTACTGTAGCTAGGTGAGAATTAGAACCTGTACTGTAGCTAGGTGAGAATTAGAACCTGTACTGTAGCTAGGTCAGAATTACAACCTGTACTGTAGCTAGGTGAGAATTACAACCTGTACTGTAGCTAGGTGAGGGTTAGAACCTGTACTGTAGCTAGGTGAGAATTAGAACCTGTACTGTAGCTAGGTGAGAATTACAACCTGTACTGTAGCTAGGTGAGGGTTAGAACCTGTACTGTAGCTAGGTGAGAATTACAACCTGTACTGTAACTAGGTGAGAATTACAACCTGTACTGTAGCTAGGTGAGGGTTAGAACCTGTACTGTAGCTAGGTGAGGGTTAGAGCCTGTACTGTAGCTAGGTGAGGGTTAGAGCCTGTACTGTAGCTAGGTGAGAATTACAACCTGTACTGTAACTAGGTGAGAATTAGAACCTGTACTGTAGCTAGGTGAGAATTACAACCTGTACTGTAGCTAGGTGAGAATTAGAACCTGTACTGTAGCTAGGTGAGAATTACAACCTGTACTGTAGCTAGGTGAGAATTAGAACCTGTACTGTAGCTAGGTGAGGGTTAGAGCATGTACTGTAGCTAGGTGAGAATTAGAACCTGTACTGTAGCTAGGTGAGAATTAGAACCTGTACTGTAGCTAGGTGAGGGTTAGAGCCTGTACTGTAGCTAGGTGAGAATTATAACCTGTACTGTAGCTAGGTGAGGGTTAGAGCCTGTACTGTAGCTAGGTGAGAATTAGAACCTTTACTGTAACTAGGTGAGAATTACAACCTGTACTGTAACTAGGTGAGAATTAGAACCTGTACTGTAGCTAGGTGAGAATTATAACCTGTACTGTAGCTAGGTGAGAATTACAACCTGTACTGTAGCTAAGTGAGAATTACAACCTGTACTGTAGCTAGGTGAGGGTTAGAGCCTGTACTGTAGCTAGGTGAGAATTATAACCTGTACTGTAACTAGGTGAGGGTTTGAGCCTGTACTGTAGCTAGGTGAGAATTAGAACCTGTACTGTAGCTAGGTGAGAATTACAACCTGTATTGTAGCTAGGTGAGAATTTCAACCTGTACTGTAGCTAGGTGAGAATTACAACCTGTACTGTAGCTAGGTGAGGGTTAGAGCCTGTACTGTAGCTAGGTGAGGGTTAGAGCCTGTACTGTAGCTAGGTGAGAATTACAACCTGTACTGTAGCTAGGTGAGAATTATAACCTGTTCTGTAGCTAGATGAGAATTAGAACCTGTACTGTAGCTAGGTGAGGGTTAGAACCTGTACTGTAGCTAGGTGAGAATTAGAACCTGTACTGTAGCTAGGTGAGAATTAGAACCTGTACTGTAGCTAGGTGAGAATTAGAACCTGTACTGTAGCTAGGTGAGAATTAGAACCTGTACTGTAGCTAGGTGAGAATTAGAACCTGTACTGTAGCTAGGTGAGGGTTAGAGCCTGTACTGTAGCTAGGTGAGAATTATAACCTGTACTGTAGCTAGGTGAGGGTTAGAGCCTGTACTGTAGCTAGGTGAGAATTACAATCTTTATTGTAGCTAGGTGAGAATTACAACCTGTACTGTAGCTAGCTGAGAATTACAATCTTTATTGTAGCTAGGTGAGAATTACAACCTGTACTGTAACTTTGTGAGAATTAGAACCTTTACTGTAACTAGGTGAGAATTACAACCTGTACTGTAACTAGGTGAGAATTAGAACCTGTACTGTAGCTAGGTGAGAATTATAACCTGTACTGTAGCTAGGTGAGAATTACAACCTGTACTGTAGCTAAGTGAGAATTACAACCTGTACTGTAGCTAGGTGAGGGTTAGAGCCTGTACTGTAGCTAGGTGAGAATTATAACCTGTACTGTAACTAGGTGAGGGTTTGAGCCTGTACTGTAGCTAGGTGAGAATTAGAACCTGTACTGTAGCTAGGTGAGAATTACAACCTGTATTGTAGCTAGGTGAGAATTTCAACCTGTACTGTAGCTAGGTGAGAATTACAACCTGTACTGTAGCTAGGTGAGGGTTAGAGCCTGTACTGTAGCTAGGTGAGGGTTAGAGCCTGTACTGTAGCTAGGTGAGAATTACAACCTGTACTGTAGCTAGGTGAGAATTATAACCTGTTCTGTAGCTAGGTGAGAATTAGAACCTGTACTGTAGCTAGGTGAGGGTTAGAACCTGTACTGTAGCTAGGTGAGAATTAGAACCTGTACTGTAGCTAGGTGAGAATTAGAACCTGTACTGTAGCTAGGTGTGAATTAGAACCTGTACTGTAGCTAGGTGAGAATTAGAACCTGTACTGTAGCTAGGTGAGGGTTAGAGCCTGTACTGTAGCTAGGTGAGGGTTAGAACTTGTACTGTAGCTAGGTGAGAATTACAACCTGTACTGTAGCTAAGTGAGAATTAGAACATGTACTGTAACTAGGTGAGAATTAGAACCTGTACTGTAGCTAGGTGAGAATAAGAACCTGTACTGTAGCTAGGTGAGAATTAGAACCTGTAATGTAGCTAGGTGAGAATTACAACCTGTACTGTAGCTAGGCCTCTGTACCAAGTGTGAATGATCCTATAGCTGGGGCCAGGAGTTTTTCCCGGTCAGGTCATGACCAGACCTATTACACATCAAAGCCAGGGTCTCACAGAATGTGGAGGTATTTTAATATGTCTTGTTCTCTCTTCCTCCTTCTCTTTCAGATCAGTTCTGCACTAAGGGTTATGCTAGAGTCAGAGGGACCATCTGTGAAGGTAATTACACCCGGAGATGGACTCCGACAAGACTCATCATTCACTTAGCAAATACACATATTCCCTCAACTCCAGTGTTTGATTTCAAAAACTGGTGATATTGCAGTTTGTTGCATTGATTGTTTTCGTTGGCATGTATCAAATGAAGCTTTATTTACACAGCACATTTCAGACATGGAATGCAACACAATGTTCTTCACAAGACAAAACAAATAAAAAACGATGAAAATAAAAACTGAAATATTTACTACACAACAAACATAAGAGGATAAAAAACTAAAGAATAACAATAAAAACTTAACAACTAAAAAGCACCCTAAGGAATAGCAAAGCTAATGTGTGTATTAAAAAGATGTCCACAGTTTCGGCTCCCCTCAGGTTCTCTGGCAGGCTAATCCAGAGGCTGGGGGCATAGTAACTAAAGGCTGCCTCTCCATGCCTCTTGGTCCTAGGCTTTGGGATAGTTGAAAGGCCAGTGCCAAAGGACCTGAGGGACCTACTGGGCACATAACTTAAAAGCATGTCTGACATGTATTGGGGTGCACAATCGTGGATTAATTTATAAACAAATAGAAGAATCTTAAAATGTATTCTATTACTCACAGGCAGCCAGTGGAGATACATTAAAACTGGTGTAGTGTGTGCTCTCCGTCTGGTCTTGGTCAGTACCCGTGCTGCAGCATTCTGTATGTTTTGCAGTTGAACAATGGCTTTCTTGGGTAGACCAGACAGGAGAGCATTACAGTAGTCAAGCCTGCTTGTAAGAAAAGCATGGATGAGTCTCTGTATCAGCCTGAGAGAGAAACGTCAGCACCTTGGCAATGTTCCTCAGGTGGTAAAAAGCTATTTTGGTCACATTCCCAGTGTGTGATTCGAAAATGAGTTCAGAATCTAAAATAACACCTAGATTTTTTACCTGGTGTTTCTAATTGCCTTGTTGGAGAAAGTATATAGAGCTCAAAATAGTCATGAATGCAATGGCCTTGGAATCAGTCTCTTTGTCAACATGAATATTAAAATCACCCAATACAATGATTTTATCATAGTTCTCATGGACAATAAATAGTTCTGTTAGTTCACTTAGCGTTGTTTTATTCTGTTGTTGATGACAGGCTCTAGTATGTGTGTCTGTTGTGTTTCTAGTGTTGTGTTGTTGTTAATGGAGTCTAGGTTCTGTGTGTTCTCTCTCCACCTGTAGATGTTAATGAGTGTGAGGTGTTTCCGGGGGTGTGTATCAATGGGAAGTGTGTGAACACCGTGGGTTCCTTCATCTGCCAGTGTCCCCCTGGGATGACTGTCGACGCCACCGGACGGACATGTATAGGTGGGTGCTGTAGTCCACAAGCACTACGCTAATGGGTACTGTAGTCCATTACACTGTTGTGTACTCCACAAGAATTGTATTTTGCATTATGGTGTTTTGTTATCGTATGTTTCCCCCCTCCAGACCTGCGTACAGAGCAGTGTTATCTGAGCCACGAGGATGAGCGTTGCGGAGCCCCTATCCCGGGTCGTCACCGTGTGGACGCGTGCTGCTGCTCAGTGGGTGTGGCCTGGGGCCCGGAATGTGATGAGTGTCCGGAGAAAGGCTCTCAGGAGTACAGCCAGCTCTGTCCCAGGGGACCCGGCTTCGCTAACAGAGGAGACTTCATTAATGGACGGCCCTTCCTCAAAGGTATTCCTCATACGTTCCATTTCAAACCTAGTCCCTTCCCCTACCTCCTATACTTCTTCAGGTCCTTTCTCAATGGTAGATCCGGCCACGTTTCATTTTAAAACCTTGAGGCCTATCCTCAAAGGTACACATGACCCAATTCCGTTGCCATATCACTTACTCCTATCAATGAAAATCAAAGTTTATTTGTCACATGCGCCGAATACAACAGGTGTAGACCTTACAGTGAAATGCTTACTTACAGGCTCTAAACAATAATGCAAAAAAGGTATTAGGTGAACAATAGGTAAGTAAAGAAATAAAACAAGAGTAAAAAGACAGGCTATATACAGTAGCGGGGCTATAAAAGTAGCGAGGCTACATACAGACACCGGTTAGTCAGGCTGATTGAGGTAGTATGTACATGAATGTATAGTTAAAGTGACTATGCATATATGATGAACAGAGAGTAGCAGCAACGTAAAAAGAGGGGTTGGGGGGGGGGGGACATAATGCAAATAGTCCGGGTAGCCATTTGATTACCTGTTCAGGAGTCTTATGGCTTGAGGGTAAAAACTGTTGAGAAGCCTTTTTGTCCTAGACTTGGCACTCCGGTACCGCTTGCCATGTAGTAGAGAGAACAGGTAGTAGAGAGAACAGTCTATGACTGGGGTAGCTGGGGTCTTTGACAATTTTTAGGGCCTTCCTCTGACACCGCCTGGTGTAGAGGTCCTGGATGGCAGGCAGCTTAGCCCTGTCTGGATGGCAGGCAGCTTAGTGATGTACTGGGCCGTACGCACTACCCTTGCGGTCGGAGGCCGAGCAATTGCCGTACCACGCAGTGATGCAACCAGGCAGGATGCTCTCGATGTTGCAGCTGTAGAACCTTTTGAGGATCTCAGGACCCATGCCAAATCTTTTTAGTTTCCTGAGGGGGAATAGGCTTTGTTGTGCCCTCTTCACGACCACCTTGGTGTGTTTGGACCATTCTAGTTTGTTGGTGATGTGGACACCAAGGAACTTGAAGCTCTCAACATGCTCCACTACAGCCCCGTCAATGAGAATGGGAGCATTCTCGGTCCTCCTTGTCCTGTAGTCCACAATAATCTCTTAGTCTTGGTTACGTTGAGGGATAGGTTGTTATTCTGGCACCACCCGGCCAGGTCTCTGACCTCCTCCCTATAGGCTGTCTCGTCATTGTTGGTGATCAGGCCTACCACTGTTGTGTCGTCTGCAAACTTAATGATGGTGTTGGAGTCGTGCCTTGCCATGCAGTCGTGGGTGAACAGGGAGTACAGGAGGCGACTGAGCACGCACCCCTGGGGATCAGCGTGGCAGATGTGTTGCTACCTACCCTCACCACCTGGGGGCGGCCCGTCAGGAAGTCCAGGATCCAGTTGCAGAGGGAGGTGTTTAGTCCCAGGATCCTTAGCTTAATGATGAGCTTTGAGGGTACTATGGTGTCGAACGCTAAGCTGTAGTCAATTAATAGCCTTTTCACATAGGTGTTCCTTTTGTCCAGGTGGGAAAGGGCAGTGTGGAGTGCAATAGAGATTGCATCATCTGTGGATCTGTTTGGGCGGTATGCAAATTGGAGTGGGTCTAGGGTTTCTGGGATAATGGTGTTGATGTGAGCCATTACCAACCTTTCAAAGCACTTCATGGCTACGGATGTGAGTGCTACGGGTCTGTAGTCATTTAGGCAGGTTGCCTTTGTGTTTTTGGGCACAGTGACTATGGTGGTCTGCTTGAAACATGTTGGTATTACAGACTCAGTCAGGGACATGTTGAAAATGTCAGTGAAGACACCTGCCAGTTGGTCAGCACATGCCCAGAGCACACGTCCTGGTAATCCGTCTGGCCCCGCAGCCTTGTGAATGTTGACTTGTTTAAAGGTCTTACTCACATCGGCTACGGAAAGCATGATCACACAGTCGTCCGGAACATCTGATGCTCTCATGCATGCCTCAGTGTTGCTTGCCTCGAAGCGAGCATAGAAGTGATTTAGCTCGTCTGGTAGGCTTGTGTCACTGGGCAGCTTGCGGCTGTGCTTCCCTTTGTAGTATGTAGTAGTTTGCAAGCCCTGCCACATAAGACGAGCGTCGGAGCCGGTGTAGTATGATTCAATCTTAGCCCTGTATTGACGCTTTGCTTGTTTGATGGTTCGTCGCAGGGCATAGCAGGATTTCTTACCTTGAAAGCGGCAGCTCTACCCTTTAGCTCAGTGCGAATGTTGCCTGTAATCCATGGCTTCTGGTTGGGGTATGTACGTACAGTCACTGTGGAGACGATGTCTTCGATGCACTTATTGATAAAGCCAGTGACTGATGTGGTGTACTCCTCAATACCATCGGAAGAATCACGGAACATGTTCTAGTTTGTGATAGCAAAACAGTCCTGTAGTTTAGCATCTGCTTCATCTGGCCACTTTTTTATAGACCGAGTCACTGGTGCTTCCTGCTTTAATTGTTGCTTGTAAACAGGAATCAGGAGGATAGAGTTGTGGTCGGATATACCAAATGGAGGGCGACGGAGAGCTTTGTACTCTGTGTGTGGAGTACAGGTGATCTATAATTTTCTTCCCTCTGGTTGTACATTTAACATGTTGATAGAAATTTGGTAGAACTGATTTCAGTTTCTCTGCATTAAAGTCTCCGGCCACTAGGAGCGCCGCCTCTGGGTGAGTTGTTTCCTGTTTGCTTATTTCCTTATACAGCTGACTGAGTGCGGTCTTAGTGCCAGCATCTGTCTGTGGTGGTAAATAAACAGCCACGACAAGTATAGCTGAAAACTCTCTAGGCAAGTAGTGTGGCCTGCAATTTATCATAATATGCTCTACTTCAGGCGAGCAAAATCTAGGGAAAATTACAACAAAATAACAGGTGAACAAACTCAAAAACCTGCTGTAACCTCTCTCTCTCTCTCTTTCAATTCGATTCAAATGGCTTTATTGGCATGGGAAACATATGTTTACATTGCCAAAGCAAGTGAAATAGATAATAAGTCTCTCTCTCTCTGTTTTTCTCTCTATCTCTCTCTCTATCCCTCCATCCCTCCTTACCTCCCTCTTTCTTAGATATAAACGAGTGTAAGATGATCCACAGCTTGTGCTCCAATGGGAAGTGTAGGAACACCATCGGTAGTTTCCGTTGTCGCTGTGACAACGGCTTCGCTCTGGACTCTGATGAGAGGAACTGTACAGGTCAGTCTACAGCTCATACAGAGTATACATCTAGAGCTCCGTCTAAAGCTTTCAGACACACAAGATAGTATATGTCAAAACAGCGTGGCAAAAATACTACATTACTCACAATGCAATGTCTCTTAATGTGTTTTTGGAAACTAACTGTGATGTGGGTGTTTCTCCTTCCAGACATCGACGAATGCCGTATCTCTCCAGACCTGTGTGGTCAGGGCACGTGTGTGAACACAGGTGGGGACTTCGAGTGCGAATGTTTTGAAGGTTACGAGAGCGGCTTCATGATGATGAAGAACTGCATGGGTGAGTAGAGGACCTAAACACACCTGAACACACCTGAACACACCTGGACATACCTGGACACACCTGCACACACTTGCACACACCTGGATACACCTTAACCCACATGCACACACCTTAACACACCTGCACACACCTGGACACACCTGGAAACAACTGGACACAACTGAACACACCTTAACACAACTGGACACACCTGGACAGTCCTGAACACACCTGGACACAACCGAACACACCTGAACACACCTGGACAGACCTGGACACAACTTAACACACTTGCACACACCTGGATACACCTTAACCCACCTGCACACACCTGGACAATCCTGCACACACTTGCACACACCGGGACACACCTGGACAATCCTGCACACACTTGCACACACCTGGACACACCTGCACACACCTGGATACACCTTAACCCACCTGCACACACCTTAACACACCTGCACACACCTTTACACACCTGGAAACAACTGGACACACCTTAACACACCTGCACACACCTGGACACACCTGCACACACCTGGATACACCTTAACACACCTGCACACACCTGGACACACCTTTACACACCTGCACACACCTGGACACACCTTTACACACCTGGAAACAACTGGACACAACTGAACACACCTTAACACAGCTGGACACAACTGGACACACCTGAACAGTCCTGAACACACCTGGACACAACCGAACACACCTGAACACACCTGGACAGACCTGAACACACCTGGACACAACTTAACACACCTGCACACACCTTAACACACCTGAACACATCTGGACACATCTGGACAGCTGTCCCATCCCAGTACTAGATTCTACCTCTATCAGTACTGTATTGTGGAGTACATGACAGAGAAAAACATTTTTTGTCTATAATAACATAATAACACATAAGGAAACGCCATCTCCATAGTAATCCCATCTCCATAGTAACTCCTTCTCCATAGTAACTCTGCCACAGGCCTTTAAAACGCTCTATGAAGTGGATCAGGGCAGGGGAGTCCTGGCATGCTGACATCCTGTTACAGACCCAGTACTCAAGCACCGTGTGTGTGTGTGTGCGTGTGTGGTGTGTGTGTGTGTGTGTGTAAGGAAGAGAGTGCGATTCGCTCCCCAGGCCTGTGCTGTGTGCGTGTTACAGCCTTTATGGGAATACCAGCTATACATTTAAAGCACGTTCAGATCACTCCCTATACTCTCAACCCACAGTACCATTTTTCTCTGGATAATTGTATTTTACTGCTTGATTTACACACACACACTCCAGCATCCAGACGCTTTTATATGCAATTACTGGTCATAATGTCCTGACATCTGTGAAAATGTTTAATGTTCAATGGTTTATTTCTTTATTTATGAATGTAATAGCCATGGCTTGGCTTTGAACACATTCCTGACTGAGTGAAATTATATTTATTTTTCCCACAAAGTAGTAATGACTACGGATGAGAAAATATGCATAAATAGTCTGACGTATGTGACTCTCGCTCTCTCCCTTTTTCTTTCTTTCTTTCTTTCTTTCTTTCTTTCTTTCTTTCTTTCTTTCTTTCTTTCTGTGTGTGTGTGTGTGTGTGTGTGTGTGTGTGTGTGTGTGTGTGTGTGTGTGTGTGTGTGTGTGTGTGTGTGTGTGTGTGTGTGTGTGTGTGTGTGTGTGTGTGTGTGTGTGTGTGAGAGTGTGTTTGTCTCTCTCACGCTCTGTGTTCTCTCCTCCCAGACATTGATGAGTGTGAGCGGAACCCTCTGCTGTGTCGCGGTGGTGAGTGTGTGAACAACGAGGGCAGCTTCCAGTGTGTGTGTCCCGACGGACACGAGATTGCCCCCGACGGATCCGCCTGTCTCGGTGAGTGACGAGGTCATCAGTGTGAGACCAGGGGTCACATAGGCCTATGTTCCATTACTTCTAGGCTTCATCCTTCCTTTCTTCTTTCCTTTCTTGAGTTCCTCACTGACCTTTATGTGGATGGATAGGTTAAATCAAGCAGTCCGACCTACAGTATTAGTTTCATCAACCCAACCTGATCAGTTTAATTAAAAATGGATGGAAATGGTGAACGAAGGAAGGAAGGAAGAGAGGAAGGAGGGAAGGAAGGAAGGAAGAGAGGAAGAGAGGAAGGAAGGAAGTGTGCAGTAATGTGACTGGGCCAGCGGCTTGTCTACTTTAAGGAAGCAGCAGATTTCTCCTCTAATAAGTATCTGTGGGCTAGATGGGGGCTGCATGTGTGTTTCCCTGCATGTATGCTGGTGTGGGTCTTGGTGTGTGTGTGTGTGTGTGTGTGTGTGTGTGTGTGTGTGTGTGTGTGTGTGTGTGTGTGTGTGTGTGTGTGTGTGTGTGTGTGTGTGTGTGTGTGTGTGTGTTAGGGCTTCCCGCCAAAACGTATTCTAATTTCCTGGCATAAATAATGGAAAGAAACCAGTAAATTATAATAAATTATTTATATGAATAGCGTGATCAAAAATGGAACTGTTACTTGATATGCAATGTCTAAATCTGTCTTCTCTATGGCCTTGTCTGCTCTGCTATCTGCATGATCAATCATCAACGCTCAGTGTGTGTGTGTGTGTGTGTGTGTGTGTGTGTGTGTGTGTGTGTGTGTGTGTGTGTGTGTGTGTGTGTGTGTGTGTGTGTGTGTGTGTGTGTGTGTGTGTGTGTGTGTGTGTGTGTGTGTGTGTGTGTGTGTGTGTGTGTGTGTGTGTGTGTGCGCTTGTGCTTACACAGAGTCGCCATAAATTCAAAGCCCTGCGTGCGGTGTGTTCCCCTACCATGTCATTGCAAACAGGAAATAGGCCTGCAGGCTATACAGGTCAGCAGTAGATCAGGAAATAGGCCTGCAGGCTATACAGGTCAGCAGTAGATCAGGAAATAGGCCTGCAGGCTATACAGGTCAGCAGTAGATCAGGAAATAGGCCTGCAGGCTATACAGGTCAGCAGTAGATCAGGAAATAGGCCTGCAGGCTATACAGGTCAGCAGTAGATCAGGAAATAGGCCTGCAGGCTATACAGGTCAGCAGTAGATCAGGAAATAGGCCTGCAGGCTATACAGGTCAGCAGTAGATCAGGAAATAGGCCTGCAGGCTATACAGGTCAGCAGTAGATCAGGAAATAGGCCTGCAGGCTATACAGGTCAGCAGTAGATCAGGAAATAGGCCTGCAGGCTATACAGGTCAGCAGTAGATCAGGAAATAGGCCTGCAGGCTATACAGGTCAGCAGTAGATCAGGAAGGCCACAACCTCCCCAAGAATCCCTCAACATGGCACTACTGGTGAGAGGATATGCAGAGAAAGAGACGGCTAAGTCTGCCAAGATGCAAAAATACTAAAAATGCACATGAGACATATCAACTCTCTGGCTTCATTCATAGGCTACATTAGACCAGTCTTCACAACACTAGCAGCCTACCATATTTACTCAACATAAAGTCGCCTATAGAAAACATCCCTTAGGCAACTTGAATGGCTTCTATACATGTAATTGCTTACTATATGTGCAGGCTCTCGACGCAGTTATGGTAGACAATGTCCATCCTCATTCTCCATCTCACATTCAAATCTCCAAACTAACGTGTGGCACTGCCAGAGGCTCAATATATAAACTGTTGCTAATCACAGAACGGCTGACATACTGTGTCCCCAAAAGAGCCTGAGGAAATAGACATTTGCAACATTGTTTCATGATGTTATGTGAACAAAAGCGGGCACACGGTGGGCTACTGGTCAGATTCACGGGCAATTGATCAACTGCGCTATCCATGGTGCTGAATCTCTGCTAGCGTAGGCCTGTTTGTTTAGAATCTGATGTTCCTTGTGACAGTCACCACAATAAGCGGTTAACAGGAAGTAAAAACAGCCACAACCTTCCCAAATCCCCCGATAGCCAGGTGCAAGGAGAGAGAACAGGGCCAACAAGCTGCCTGACATCTTTCAGTCAAAGGTAGGCTGTAACTAATGTCCTTTTCGCTAGACCTCATAATATTTGACCAGTCGGCCAACAGTGATTCATAGGCCTACACTCTTAAAAGAAAGGTGCTGTTTAGAACCTAAGTGTTATTTGGCTGTCCCCATAGGAGAACCCTTTAAAGAACCCAATTTGGTTCCAGGTAGAACCCTTTTGGTTTCAGGTAGAACCCTTTTGGGTTCCATGTAAAACCCTTGCAACCAAGGACAGCCGAAGAACCCTGAAACCCTTTTTTGGTTCCAGGTAGAACCTTTTTGGTTTCAGGTAGAACCCTTTTGTTTTCGGGTAAAGCCCTTCAACCAGGGACAGCTGAATAACCCTGAAACCCTTTTATTAAGAGTGTAGGCTACCTTAAAACTAGGACACATCAATGAAATAGTGTGGTGACTTTGAGAGAACTTTGAGTTGATTCATTGCAACAAATACAAAAAGAAAATGTTAGATTCATGTGCAGATTTGTCCATTGACATTGGTATAATCCTATCAGAATGTCCCTGGTGTTATATTATTTTAAATAGCACATCCGGTTTGAACTGGAATACCGGGATGCCCGGTCATTTCTTGACATTTTCTCAGGAAGAAAAATGTGTAGATTCTCTGGAAAATATGAAACCCTAGTGTGTGTGTGTGTGTCAGTGTGTGTGGGCTAAATGGCTGGATGTGTATATGAATGTATGGGATGTATTGGGGTGATAGATGGCTGATAGCTAGGTATGTAGAGTGGGGCTGGTTCTATGACCATCTGGACCACTTCACATTATACAGACATGCTATGGAGACTAGCTACTCCAATGGCTGCACTGGAATGGACTGATGCTTTGCTATGACTGGAGCTTGTGTGTGCGTGCATGCCTGTGTTCGTGCATGTGAGTGTGTGTGCGAGTTGATGACTCATCCTTACCCATCTTGCCTCTGGTTGTGTTTTGTAGCTGATTTAGAAAGGGAAGTCTCTAGGGGTAAAGGAGGAGGAGGATCTATTGATTTAGAAAGGGAAGTCTCTAGGGGTAAAGGAGGAGGATGATCTATTGATTTAGAAAGGGAAGTCTCTAGGGGTAAAGGAGGAGGATGATCTATTGATTTAGAAAGGGAAGTCTCTAGGGGTAAAGGAGGAGAATGATCTATTGATTTAGAAAGGGAAGTCTCTAGGGGTAAAGGAGGAGGATGATCTATTGATTTAGAAAGGGAAGTCTCTAGGAGTAAAGGAGGAGGATGATCTATTGATTTAGAAAGGGAAGTCTAGGAGTAAAGGAGGAGGAGGATCTATTGATTTAGAAAGGGAAGTCTCTAGGAGTAATGGAGGAGGATGATCTATTGATTTAGAAAGGGAAGTCTCTAGGAGTAAAGGAGGAGGAGGATCTATTGATTTAGAAAGGGAAGTCTCTAGGAGTAAAGGAGGAGGATGATCTATTGTCCAACAGCTTCACAATCATCTCCACATGTAGAGACAAGATGGAACAAGATGTTTAGTGGTGGGGTTGTTTTTAATGGCCTGTTTAATGATGTGTGTGTGTGTGTGTGTGTGTGTGTGTGTGTGTGTGTGTGTGTGTGTGTGTGTGTGTGTGTGTGTGTGTGTGTGTGTGTGTGTGTGTGTGTGTGTGTGTGTGTGTGTGTGTGTGTGTGTGTGTGTGTGTGTGTGTGTGTTCCACAGATATTAATGAGTGTGAACTGAGTGAAAAGCTGTGTCGGAACGGTCAGTGTGTGAATATGATTGGACGTTACCAGTGTTCCTGTGATACTGGATATAAATCCACAGAAGACAGACTGGCCTGTGTCGGTAAGATAACTCTGTTCCAACAACTACACTGTTAGTTCTCTATTATTCAACTAGTATAGGGATTTGTCTGCGTCCTTAAAACAGGAAAGGCGTGTTGATATAGTACTATTTGTTTTTGTTTTCATATGATCCAGTGTCTGTAGCCATTGCGACCAAATCCTTGATTCTTAAATGACAGAAATGCTTGATGTGTCAGATAGGAAGAGTTATGAGCATGTCTCAAGTTATGTTTCATTCTTATGATGTGTGTGTAATAACATATGTGTTCATTACCTCCTCCATGCAGACATTGATGAGTGTACGATCCAGAATGGAGGTTGTGAGACATTCTGTACCAACTCAGAGGGGAGCTATGAGTGCAGCTGTCGCTCTGGATACGCCCTGATGCCAGACCTCAGGACCTGCACTGGTCAGTAGGACTGTTAGATGATCTCTCTCTGTCAGTCAGTCAGTCAGTCAGTCAGTCAGTCACTCACTCACTCACTCACTCACTCACTCACTCACTCACTCACTCACTCACTCACTCACTCACTCACTCACTCACTCACTCACTCACTCACTCAGGGGGGTCTGTCGGGCTCACTTGGGGTGACACACACACACAGCCTTCATGTGCTAAGCAGTGTGGAATACAGCAGAGAAATTATTCCTCTGGGACCACTGTTAGCAGCTCTCTCTCTCTCTCTCTCTCTCTCCCCCTCTCTCTCTCTCTCTCTCTCACTCTCTCTCTCTCTCACTCTCTCTCTCTCTCTCTCTCTCTCTCTCTCTCTCTCTCTCTCTCTCTCTCTCTCTCTCTCTCTCTCTCTCTCTCTCTCTCTCTCTCTCTCTCTCTCTCTCTCTCTCTCTCTCAGGCTCTCTCTCGGTCACTCTATGTCTCTCTGTCCTCCACCCCTACTTCAACCCAACCTGAGTCTGTTTGTCTATTTGTTCACCAGGAGCCAGGGAGAGCCCTATAACACTTAAATACACTGTGTTCCTAGACAGAGAGACATAGACGTCCTATCTCCAGACAGAGCCTTGTGAGAGGACTGGGCATACTTTCCTTTGGTATCGGTCTCATCCCTCTCAACACATGACTCCCATTGGCTCTGTTACCAGGGAGAGATACAACAGCCCAAATCATACAAAATGGTACAATAAATAGAAACACAGAAGCACATTGTTGACTAATCTGACCATTTCTTCATGTTTTCTCCTGTTTACTGTTGGTTGCCAGGTGAGCAGCTATGCAAGATGTCTTTCCTCAGCTGGTATGAATGTGAACTGGTCTATGTTCAGCAGACTGTCTGTCTACAGTTCTATCCTTTTCTGTCCTTAAAGACATAAGTATGTCTGTTGTATTCTGTCCTTACAGACATATGTGTGTCTGTTGTATTGATGAATGTTCTAGTGAATGTTTTATTCTGTCTCCCTCCAGACATTGATGAGTGTGAGGAGAGTCCAGACATCTGTGACGGAGGCCAGTGTACCAACATCCCAGGAGAGTACCAGTGTCTCTGCTTCGATGGATTCATGTCTTCTGAAGATATGAAGACCTGTCTGGGTAACTAACCTACCTGTCTAGCACTCTAAGCCACTGCCTCCAGAATACATGTAGCATTGTGAGCGTGGGGTTCCAATCTGACCCTCTGCTATTCTAGAACAGCCTGTCCCCTCTCCTCCTCCCCTCAGTCATTCACGTTGCTGTCTAATCAATACAAAACAGCAGGGAAGGAGTGGGACTACGCCACTGCTTCAAGAACGAAAACTAGCTGACAGCCCCCAGTAGAGTTGTGTGGGTAAACTCTCACATACATGTACATAGTATCACACGCTGAGACGTGTATTCAGGATTGTTGTTAGTTTTGAACGGTGAGACATGTATTCAGGATTGTTGTTAGTTTTGAACGGTGTGACATGTATTCAGTATTGTTGTTAGTTTTGAACGGTGAGAAATGTATTCAGTATTGTTGTTAGTTTTGAACGGTGAGACATGTATTCAGTATTGTTGTTAGTTTTGAACGGTGAGACATGTATTCAGTATTGTTTTTAGTTTTGAACGGTGTGACATGTATTCAGTATTGTTGTTAGTTTTGAACGGTGAGGCATGTATTCAGTATTGTTGTTAGTTTTGAACGGTGAGACATGTATTCAGTATTGTTGTTAGTTTTGAACGGTGAGGCATGTATTCAGGATTGTTGTTAGTTTTGAACGGTGTGACATGTATTCAGGATTGTTGTTAGTTTTGAACGGTGAGACATGTATTCAGGATTGTTGTTAGTTTTGAACGGTGTGACATGTATTCAGGATTGTTGTTAGTTTTGAACGGTGAGGCATGTATTCAGGATTGTTGTTAGTTTTGAACGGTGAGACATGTATTCAGTATTGTTGTTAGTTTTGAACGGTGAGACATGTATTCAGGATTGTTGTTAGTTGTGATTTACATGTCCAGTGGTCTCTGTTCCTCCAGACACACAGGGGAACAGACAGCAACATGTCCAGTGGTCTCTGTTCCTCCAGACACACAGGGGAACAGACAGCAACATGTCCAGTGTTCTCTGTTCCTCCAGACACACAGGGGAACAGACAGCAACATGTCCAGTGTTCTCTGTTCCTCCAGACACACAGGGGAACAGACAGCAACATGTCCAGTGTTCTCTGTTCCTCCAGACACACAGGGGAACAGACAGCAACATGTCCAGTGTTCTCTGTTCCTCCAGACACACAGGGGAACAGGCAGCAACATGTCCAGTGTTCTCTGTTCCTCCAGACACACAGGGGAACAGGCAGCAACATGTCCAGTGTTCTCTGTTCCTCCAGACACACAGGGGAACAGACAGCAACATGTCCAGTGGTCTCTGTTCCTCCAGACACACAGGGGAACAGACAGCAACATGTCCAGTGTTCTCTGTTCCTCCAGACACACAGGGGAACAGACAGCAACATGTCCAGTGTTCTCTGTTCCTCCAGACACACAGGGGAACAGACAGACAGCAACATGTCCAGTGTTCTCTGTTCCTCCAGACACACAGGGGAACAGACAGACAGCAACATGTCCAGTGTTCTCTGTTCCTCCAGACACACAGGGGAACAGACAGCAACATGTCCAGTGTTCTCTGTTCCTCCAGACACACAGGGGAACAGGCAGCAACATGTCCAGTGGTCTCTGTTCCTCCAGACACACAGGGGAACAGACAGACAGCAACATGTCCAGTGGTCTCTGTTCCTCCAGACACACAGGGGAACAGACAGCAACATGTCCAGTGTTCTCTGTTCCTCCAGACACACAGGGGAACAGACAGCAACATGTCCAGTGGTCTCTGTTCCTCCAGACACACAGGGGAACAGACAGCAACATGTCCAGTGGTCTCTGTTCCTCCAGACACACAGGGGAACAGGCAGCAACATGTCCAGTGTTCTCTGTTCCTCCAGACACACAGGGGAACAGACAGCAAAACAATAAATCTACTGTTTCTCTTTTTACAACAACTTTTCTATTGATTTATCCTGACAATATAATATTATCATAAAGGTTGTCCAAGATGACTCATGAAAATAACATGACTTGAAATATGAAGAATATGACAAGACTGATGTAAGACTGGCGTTAGAGTAGGGCTCTCACTGAGTGTAAACACACACTTTAAGTCCACACACAGGCAGGGCAGTGCAGGGGTCCTTTTTTGGTCAGAAAAAATAGTCTTTCTGGAGGTTTTATTTTTAGGTCTGAAAGTGTGTCTGAGGAAAGTGTGTCTCTCTGTCTCTCTCACTGTCTCTCTCTCTCTCTCTCTCTCTCTCTCTCTCTCACTATCTCTCTTTCTCTCTCTCTCTAGATGTGGATGAGTGTGAGCTGAACCCAAACATCTGTCTGAGTGGGAATTGTGAGAACAGCAAGGGATCCTTCATCTGCCACTGTGACAAGGGCTACTCCGTACGCAAGGGAACCACCGGCTGCACAGGTACACACATACAAACATGCACACACAGACAGACACGCACACACACACACACACACACACACACACACACACACACACACACACACACACACACACACACACACACACACACACACACACACACACACACACACACACAGATACGTGTACACCCACACACTTTGGTGAGATCACCATGCTCTGATGTCTGACGTATGCCTCAGATTAGACGATTGTGTTCCTTTGTTGTTGTTTCATTAGCTTCTCTTGAACAGTACTGATGCTTGGGTCAGCCTAATCACCTGGAATCAACCCAACACACATACATACTGCAGTCAAGCCAGCAGCATACCACCCTGCATACCACTGCTGGCTTGCTTCTGAAGCTAAGCAGGGTTGGTCCTGGTCAGTCCCTGGATGGGAGACCAGATTCTGCTGGAAGTGGTGTTGGAGGGCCAGTAGGAGGCACTCTTTCCTCTGGTCTAAAAAAAATATCCCAATGCCCCAGGGCAGTGATTGGGGACACTGCCCTGTGTAGGGTGCCGTCTTTCGGATGGGACGTTAAACGGGTGTCCTGACTCTCTGAGGTCATTAAAGATCCCATGGCACTTATCGTAAGAGTAGGGGTGTTAACCCCGGTGTCCTGGCTAAATTCCCAATCTGGCCCTCAAACCATCATGGTCACCTAATAATCCCCAGTTTACAATTGGCTCATTCATCCCCCTCCTCTCCCCTGTAACTATTCCCCAGGTCGTTGCTGCAAATGAGAACGTGTTCTCAGTCAACTTACCTGGTAAAATAACGGTAAAATAAATAAATAAAAGAGAACAGGAGAGGACTGGAGGAGGGAGGAGGAGAGGTAGACTGGAGGAGGAGAGAGGTAGACTGGAGGAGGAGAGAGATAGACTGGAGGAGAGGAGAGGTAGACTGGAGGAGGAGAGAGATAGACTGGAGGAGAGGAGAGGTAGACTGGAGGAGGAGAGAGATAGACTGGAGGAGGGAGGAGGAGAGGTCAACTGGAGGAGAGGAGAGAGGTAGACAGGAGGAGAGGAGAGGTAGACTGGAGGAGAGGTAGACTGGAGGAGGAGAGAGGTAGACTGGAGGAGGAGAGAGGTAGACTGGAGGAGAGGAGAGGTAGACTGGAGGAGGGAGGAGGAGAGGTAGACTGGAGGAGGGAAGAGGAGAGGTAGACTGGAGGAGGGGGGAGGAGAGGTAAACTGGAGGAGGGGGGAGGAGAGGTAAACTGGAGGAGGGGGGAGGAGAGGTAAACTGGAGGAGGGAGGAGGAGAGGTAGACTGGAGGAGAGGAGAGGTAGACTGGAGGAGAGGAGAGGTAGACTGGAGGAGAGGAGAGGTAGACTGGAGGAGAGGAGAGGTAGACTGGAGGAGAGGAGAGGTAGACAGGAGAGGAGAGGGAGACTGGAGGAGGGAGGAGGAGAGGAGAGGTAGACTGGAGGAGAGGAGAGGTAGACTGGAGGAGAGGAGAGGTAGACTGGAGGAGAGGAGAGGTAGACTGGAGGAGAGGAGAGGTAGACTGGAGGAGAGGAGAGGTAGACAGGAGAGGAGAGGGAGACTGGAGGAGGGAGGAGGAGAGGAGAGGTAGACTGGAGGAGAGGAGAGGTAGACTGGAGGAGGGAGGAGGAGAGGAGAGGTAGACTGGAGGAGAGGAGAGGTAGACAGGAGGAGAGGAGAGGGAGACTGGAGGAGGGGGGAGGAGAGGTAAACTGGAGGAGGGAGGAGGAGAGGTAGACTGGAGGAGGGAGGAGGAGAGGTAAACTGGAGGAGGGAGGAGAGATAGCGGGAGAAATAAGAGGGAGCTGAGAGCAGGATAGAGACAGAGGAAAAGAGAACCAAACCAGCAGATCAATGGAAAGATGTACAGTACTTTAGCTAGCTTACAATATATGGTGGACACACACAGGCTGTGTTAGCTGGCCCTCTCCACTCCCAGATGTTGATTCTATGGGCTATAGCTGCGCTCCATAGGGCCCAAATGCTCTGTGTGTGTGAGTATGGCCCCAGCTAGCACTCTGTCTCCTGTCTCTCTGGGATAGATCAGTGATGTCTGTATGAGTCACCATGCTCTCATTGTTTCCCCTCATACACAAACAAACAGATCTGTCTTAACCTCAAAACAGTCCCTGAGGAGACCCGAACACGCACACACACACATGTTCACATTTTCCTTGTTTTGAGAAGGTTGGAGTTGCCGAACAGCCGTCTCTGATTCACAGGTTTGGAATTCATCTCTTTGGAATGTGATGGAAGTGTTCTGTAATTCCTCTCAGGGTTCTCAACTACATGTTATGTAGACCTGACAGGCATTCTGGCTATACTGGTGGCTTAGTCTCTAATGGCACCCTATTCCTCTTGCAGTGCACTTCACTACACAAGGCGCTGATGAAAAGTAGTGCACTACACAGGGGATAGGTTGTGATTTGAGAGAGAGAGAGAGAGAGAGAGAGAGAGAGAGAGAGAGAGAGAGAGAGAGAGGGACAGAGAGAGAGAGAGAGAGAGAGAGAGAGAGAGAGGGACAGAGAGAGAGAGAGAGAGAGAGGGGGACAGAGAGAGAGAGAGAGAGAGAGAGAGAGAGAGAGAGAGAGAGAGAGAGAGAGAGAGAGAGAGAGAGAGAGAGAGAGAGAGAGTGAGAGAGAGAGAGAGAGAGAGAGAGAGAGAGGAGAGAGAGAGAGAGAGAGGGAGAGAGAGAGAGAGAGAGAGAGAGCTGCTAACAGTGGTCCCAGAGGAATAATTTCTCTGCTGTATTCCACACTGCTTAGCACATGAAGGCTGTGTGTGTGTGTCACCCCAAGTGAGCCCGACAGACCCCCCTGGCCTGAAATTCAACACTATGAAACAAATCTCACATTTTTAACTGCAGGATTTTCCACATTCCTGGCGTGGAGTGTCAGTGTTTTACATGTGTGTGTGCTTACTACTCTTTCTGGCTTCAAAGGTCTGTAGTCTAGTGAAGCTCTTATCATCACATCTCTCTGCTGTCACCACCTTCATACTGATCACTCTATAGGACAGCACCTTAAATATACAGTTAGGATACAGGGGGATATACAGTTAGTATACAGGGGAATATACAGTTAGTATACAGGGGGAATATACAGTTAGTATACAGGGGGAATATACAGTTAGTATACAGGGGAATATACAGTTAGTATACAGGGGGAATATACAGTTAGTATACAGGGGAATATACAGTTAGTATACAGGGGGAATATACAGTTAGTATACAGGGGGAATATACAGTTAGTATACAGGGGAATATACAGTTAGTATACAGGGGGAATATACAGTTAGTATACAGGGGAATATACAGTTAGTATACAGTGGGAATATACAGTTAGTATACAGGGGAATATACAGTTAGTATACAGGGGAATATACAGTTAGTATACAGGGGAATATACAGTTAGTATACAGTGGGAATATACAGTTAGTATACAGGGGAATATACAGTTAGTATACAGGGGGAATATACAGTTAGTATACAGGGGCATATACAGTTAGTATACAGTGGGAATATACAGTTAGTATACAGGGGGAATATACAGTTAGTATACAGGGGAATATACAGTTAGTATACAGGGGGAATATACAGTTAGTATACAGGGGGAATATACAGTTAGTATACAGGGGAATATACAGTTAGTATACAGTGGGAATATACAGTTAGTATACAGGGGAATATACAGTTAGTATACAGGGGGAATATACAGTTAGTATACAGGGGAATATACAGTTAGTATACATGGAGAATATACAGTTAGTATACAGGGGAATATACAGTTAGTATACAGGGGAATATACAGTTAGTATACAGTGGGAATATACAGTTAGTATACAGGGGAATATACAGTTAGTATACAGGGGGAATGTACAGTTAGTATACATAGGGAATATACAGTTAGTATACAGGGAAATATACAGTTAGTATACAGGGGAATATAAAGTTAGTATACAGGGGAATATACAGTTAGTATACAGGGGAATATACAGTTAGTATACAGGGGGAATATACAGTTAGTATACAGGGGAATATACAGTTAGTATACAGGGGAATATACAGTTAGTATACATGGGGAATATACAGTTAGTATACACGGGGAATATACAGTTAGTATACATGGGGAATATACAGTTAGTATACAGGGGGAATATACAGTTAGTATACAGGGGAATATAAAGTTAGTATACTGGGGGAATATACAGCTAGTATACAGGGGGAATATACAGTTAGTATACAGGGGAATATACAGTTAGTATACAGGGGGAATATACAGTTAGTATACAGGGGGAATGTACAGTTAGTATACAGGGGGAATATACAGTTAGTATACAGGGGAATATACAGTTTGTATACAGGGGAATATACAGTTAGTATACAGGGGGAATATACAGTTAGTATACAGGGGGGATGTACAGTTAGTATACAGGGGGATATACAGTTAGTATACAGGGGGAATATACAGTTAGTATACAGGGGAATATACAGTTAGTATACAGGGGGAATATACAGTTAGTATACAGGGGGAATATACAGTTAGTATACAGGGGGAATATACAGTTAGTATACAGGGGGAATGTACAGTTAGTATACAGGGGGAATATACAGTTAGTATACATGGGGAATGTACAGTTAGTATACAGGGGAATATACAGTTAGTATACAAGGGGAATATACAGTTACTATACAGGGGGAATATACAGTTAGTATACAGGGGAATATACAGTTAGTATACAGGGGGAATATACAGTTAGTATACAGGGGGAATATACAGTTAGTATACAGGGGGAATATACAGTTAGTATACAGGGGGAATATACAGTTAGTATACAGGGGAATATACAGTTAGTATACAGGGGAATATACAGTTAGTATACAGGGGGAATATACAGTTAGTATACAGGGGGAATATACAGTTAGTATACAGGGGGAATATACAGTTAGTATACAGGGGAATATACAGTTAGTATACAGGGGAATATACAGTTAGTATACATGGGGAATATACAGTTAGTATACAGGGGAATATACAGTTAGTATACAGGGGAATATAAAGTTAGTATACAGGGGGAATGTACAGTTAGTATACAGGGGGAATCTACAGTTAGTATACAGGGGGATATACTGTTAGTATACAGGGGGAATATACAGTTAGTATACAGGGGGGATATACAGTTAGTATACAGGGGAATATACAGTTAGTATACAGGGGGAATATACAGTTAGTATACAGGGGGGATATACAGTTAGTATACAGGGGAATATACAGTTAGTATACAGGGGGAATATACAGTTAGTATACAGGGGGAATATACAGTTAGTATACAGGGGAATATACAGTTAGTATACAGGGGGAATATACAGTTAGTATACAGGGGGATATACAGTTAGTATACAGGGGAATGTACAGTTAGTATACAGGGGGAATATACAGTTAGTATACAGGGGAATATACAGTTAGTATACAGTGGGAATATACAGTTAGTATACATGGGGAATGTACAGTTAGTATACAGTGGGAATATACAGTTAGTATACAGGGGAATATACAGTTAGTATACAGGGGGAATATACAGTTAGTATACATGGGGAATGTACAGTTAGTATACAGTGTGAATATACAGTAGTATACAGGGTAATATACAGTTAGTATACAGGGTTAATATAAAGTTAGTATACAGGGGGAATATACAGTTAGTAT
The DNA here is from genome assembly GCF_029448725.1 of Salvelinus fontinalis. NCBI lineage: Eukaryota > Metazoa > Chordata > Actinopteri > Salmoniformes > Salmonidae > Salvelinus > Salvelinus fontinalis. The sequence continues at coordinate 80,585 of NW_026600592.1, read as the reverse complement.
ACAGGGGAATATACAGTTAGGATACATGAGGAATGTACAGTTAGTATACAGGGGGAATATACAGTTAGTATACAGGGGGAATATACAGTTAGTATACAGGGGAATATACAGTTAGTATACAGGGGAATATACAGTTAGTATACAGGGGAATATACAGTTAGTATACAGGGGAATATACAGTTAGTATACAGGGGAATATACAGTTAGTATACAGGGGAATATACAGTTAGTATACAGTGGGAATATACAGTTAGTATACATGGGGAATGTACAGTTAGTATACAGGGGAATATACAGTTAGTATACAGGGGAATATACAGTTAGTATACAGGGGAATATACAGTTAGTATACAGGGGAATATACAGTTAGTATACATAGGGAATATACAGTTAGTATACATGGGGAATATACAGTTAGTATACATGGGGAATGTATACCATCTCCTCAGGGAGACTGTAAACCAATATTTACTTTTCTCTAATTGAAAATACTCAATGGCTAAATGACTTAATTACTGCCTTGATGAAGTAGAAAGCGATGGGGAGAGAGAGGGAGAGGGAAAGCAAAGCGAGAGACAGATCTGGGATCTTGCTGGGGCTCAGAACAGGACTGGGCCGTGGGCCAGGTATTGTGAGGGTCAGAGTTTTCCAGATGCTTGTTTTTAGTCAAATCACTGTCTACGTTATACAGGCAGTTTCTCTCTGTGACCTAGATAAAGAGGGAATGGGCATGTTCCAGGCGGACTACTTTGCAGACCCCTGCCAAATCTCACAACGCCTGGATAGGTATTTAACATATCAGCGAACCACATCACATGATGTAGAAATCTGATGCCCGACTGCACAGTCACTGACATGGCACACAACCATTGGTTGATGCAAGGCAACGACTACAATATCGTCGGCTTGGAGTGCGACCAATGTCTGACCAATCTCAGCATTATAGAGGCTGTTTGGGTGATGTTCAGAATGAATTTGTGTGGTTGTGAAAGTGAATCATAGCCCTTGGAGTTGGAGTTCTGTGTGTGACTGGGTGAGGTCTGATACACTGCTCACACTACTACCAGTCCATGTGGTTAACCAGCAGATAAACCATGTCGGAGAAATGGATATAAAAGCTTCGTTTTTACCAGATAAAGAGAGTTAAACTGCTCTCATTAATCCTTCTCATTTCTGAATGTGCTGGTCTGTTTTAACATGGAGCGCTATTTGATAATTATAGCTAATAATCTGAGCAATAATCCATCTTGAGAGAAGGAGATGTATTTCTAATGCTTGGTAATGAAATTGTAATGGGTTTGTAATGAAAGGAGTTGATGTTTATTAGTAGAGTTAAGCCCAGGCACGCTATAACCATGGGGTATATAAGAATCCTTTTACTTTCCAAACTGACATCTGGACCAAGAAACATGCCATCCATTAACATTTAAAATGACTTCTGGTACAAAAACACGCACACAAAGGCCGACAAGGTGGAAAACCTCTCAATAAACCTCTCAACCTCTCAACCTCTCCAGGGACGCCGTTGATCATGGCACACCCTGGCTGTGACCCCAGTCTCCGAGGGTGTCTATGGGATATGCGTATTAACACACACTTGTACATGTATGAAATAGGACAAATACACACACGCATACACACACGCACTCACACACACACACACACACACACACACACACACACACACACACACACACACACACACACACACACACACACACACACACACACACACACACACACACACACACACACTCACTCACTCACTCACACTCACTCACTCACTCACTCACTCACTCACTCACTCACTCACTCACTCACTCACTCTCACACACACACACACACACACACACACACACACACACACACACACACACTCACTCACTCACCTCACTCACTCACTCACATCACTCACTCACTCACTCACTCACTCACTCACTCACTCACTCACTCACTCACTCACTCTCACAAACACACACACACACACACACACACACACACACACACACACACACACACACACACACACACACACACACACACACACACACACACACACACACACACACACACACACACACACACACACACACACAGAGGCCGATGTGGGCTGGCTTCAGTGTATGCCTCTGAGCCGATAAACCAGGACACACCGACCAGTCAACCAAACATCGA
>NW_026600592.1:70910-73410 GCF_029448725.1 Salvelinus fontinalis | reverse complement strand
CTGTCATACTGGAAGGTTAGTTCAACCTAACCCCTGACCTCTAACCTCATCACTGTCATACTGGAAGGTTAGTTTAACCTAACCTCTGACCTCCAACCTCATCACTGTCATACTGGAAGGTTAGTTCAACCTAACCCCTGACCTCTAACCTCATCACTGTCATACTGGAAGGTTAGTTCAACCTAACCTCTGACCTCTAACCTCATCACTGTCATACTGGAAGGTTAGTTTAACCTAAACTCTGACCTCTAACCTCATCACTGTCATACTGGAAGGTTAGTTCAACCTAACCTCTGACCTCCAACCTCATCACTGTCATACTGGAAGGTTAGTTCAACCTAACCCCTGACCTCTAACCTCATCACTATCATACTGGAAGGTTAGTTCAACCTAACCTCTGACCTCCAACCTCATCACTGTCATACTGGAAGGTTAGTTCAACCTAACCCCTGACCTCTAACCTCATCACTATCATACTGGAAGGTTAGTTCAACCTAACCTCTGACCTCCAACCTCATCACTGTCATACTGGAAGGTTAGTTCAACCTAACCCCTGACCTCTAACCTCATCACTGTCATACTGGAAGGTTAGTTTAACCTAACCCCTGACCTCTAACCTCATCACTGTCATACTGGAAGGTTAGTTCAACCTAAACTCTGACCTCCAACCTCATCACTGTCATACTGGAAGGTTAGTTCAACCTAACCCTTGACCTCTAACCTCATCACTGTCATACTGGAAGGTTAGTTCAACCTAACCCCTGACCTCTAACCTCATCACTGTCATACTGGAAGGTTAGTTCAACCTAACCTATGACCTCATCACTGTCATACTGGAAGGTTAGTTCAACCCTAACCCCCATAAATATCCCATGTTCTGTTTAATTGTGTGCTAACCCCTATCCCCATCACTGCAACACTGGAATGTTAGTTCAACCTAACCCCTATCTCTGTGTTCTCGTTTACATTTAGATATCAATGAGTGCCAGGAGCTGCCAGGCCTGTGTCAAGGGGGAAACTGCATCAACACCTTTGGTAGCTTCCAGTGTGAATGTCCCAAAGGCTTCCAACTCAACGAGGAGAACAGAGTCTGTGAAGGTACAGACACACACACATACTCATGGCCCTCATAGACACACACACACACGTGCAAACGCTTTCACACACACACTCACATACACACACATACACTATCATCATACACACGCAGGCCGGAAATTGAGTCCAGACAATGACGAGTGGTTTTGGAAGACAGGAGGAGAAAAGAGAGAAAAGAGAAAAAATAGAGAGTAATGAATGACCAGACCTTGTTGTCCTGTAATGTAGGTGTGCTGTGTTCCTCTCTCTCTCCATCTCTCTGTCTCTCTCTTTCTCTTTCTCTCTCTCTCTCTCTCTCTCTTTCTCTCTCTTTCTCTCTCGCTCTGTCTGTCTGTCTGTCTGTCTGTCTGTCTGTCTGTCTGTCTCTTTCTCTCTCTCTCTCTCTCTGTCTCTCTCTCTCTCTCTTTCTCTCTTTCTATCTTTCTCTCTCTCTCTCTCTCTCTCTCTCTCTCTCTCTCTCTCTCTCTCTCTCTCTCTCTCTCTCCAAACATCACAACTCATCATAACTCAGGATAACAGTTTAGTTCTCAGGACACAAGTGACATCACCTGTCCATAATGTTCTAACTGCAGGACAACAGCAGAGTTCTGGGCTGTGACTCATTTGGCACCAAATTCCCTGTATAGTGTACAACTTTTGACCGGGCTAACAGGGCTCTGGACTAAAGTAGTGCACTACATAGGGAATATGGTGCTATTTGGGGCACAATCAACATCTGTCCATAACTGCAGGACAATAACAGAGTTCTGATGAGTCAGTGTGTCTATAACTGTGACCAAAGGAAGGCTGTTCTGGCCCCTCTGATGTGGTTACATCTATCCTGAGGGAGAAACACTCAGAGAGAGAGAGAGAGAGAAAGACAGAGCGAAGGAGAGAGAGAGTGTGTGTATGGGAAGACAAGGAGAGATAGGAAAAAGCCTGTGTCTAATAGCTGTTTAATTGGAGAGTGTTTGTTGTCCAAAGCTGTATGTCTGTCTTCATATCAGCCTGTTCTCTGTACACTCTGTGCTCTCTGCCTGGCAGGCTACATGGTTCTAGTACACTGATGCAGTAGACAGTCTGTAGGCTACTAATGACTATGGCCTGACAGAACCTAAAACAGCTTTATCATATACTGTAAATACCTGTACAAGACTCCCAGCTTCAGCTCTGACTGGCAGCCCTCTAACTCCCAGAGTAGACTACCATCCCCCACCTCAGCTCTGACTGGCAACCCTCTAACTCCCAGAGTAGACTACCATCCCTCAGCTCTGACTGGCAGCCCTCTAACTCCCAGAGTAGACTACCATCCCTCAGCTCTGACTGGCAACCCTCTAACTCCCAGAGTAGACTACCATCCCCCACCTCAGCTCTGACTGGCAGCCCTCTAACTCCCAGAGTAGACTACCATCCCTCAGCTCTG
>NW_026600592.1:0-64901 GCF_029448725.1 Salvelinus fontinalis | reverse complement strand
CTCTCTCTCCCTCTCTCTCTCTCTCTCTCTCTCTCTCTCTCTCTCTCTCTCTCTCCCTCTCTCTCTCTCTCTCTCTCTCTCTCGCTCCCTCTCTCTCTCTACAGATCGAAATGAGTGTGTGGAGAACCCAGGAGTGTGTAGCCCAGGCCAGTGTATTGATACGTTGGGAAGCTATCGCTGTATCTGCCCCAATGGTTTCAAGGCTACATCAGACCTGGCCATGTGTATCGGTGAGTACAACAACAACAACCTCTAATCTTCCATCAGTCATATTAGTGAATAGTGCTGTAGTTCTTTTTCATGGTCCATCGAGCTGAATCTACCTATCACAAGGGCTCTTTTTCACATGTGATCTCACTCCTCTTTCCAAAGTAACATGCAGTTCAATCATAACTCAGTGGCCTCCACTAGTGGATAGTTTGTAATTAGTACTCAGTCAAGTAATCAGTGTTGTCACTGGACCTGGTGAGAGAGTGGCCAGTAGGAGAGTGGCCAGTTGCCAGTAGGTTGTGATAATGTTGTGCTGATGTTGTAATGATGTTCTCCTGTTGTAGATGTGGATGAGTGTGAGAGACAGCCGTGTGGGAATGGGACCTGTAAGAACACAGTGGGATCCTATAACTGCCTGTGTTACCCGGGCTTTCAGCTCTCACACAACAATGACTGCATAGGTAGGTGTGTGCGTGTGACTAACTTTGTTTAGAAGCCAGGTCTTCTGCACGCCACAGGACCGTGTTAGCCCACTGAGCTAAACGCCTAGGCAGTGTGTTTATCTTTCTGCCTGTGTTACCAGATACGGATGAGTGTTCGAGCCAGAGAGGGCTGTGTAGGAACGGGAACTGTATTAACACCCTGGGCTCCTTCGTGTGTGTGTGTCGCGATGGCTACGAACTCAGCGCCGACGGAAGAATTTGTGTTGGTGAGGAACTGTCACATGACTCTCTCCTTGTCTTCTTCCTCTCTATCTCTCTCCTCCCTCCTGATCCCTCCCTTCCTCCTGTCATTACTCTCTCCTTATCTCCTTCCTCTCTCTCTCTCTCCTCCCGTCCTCCTGTCATTACTCTCTCCTTATCTCCTTCCTCTCTATCTCTCTCCTCCCGTCTTCCTGTCATTACTCTCTCCTTATCTCTTTCCTCTCTATCTCTCTCCTCCCTCCTGATCCCTCCCTTCCTCCTGTCATTACTCTCTCCTTATCTCCTTCCTCTCTATCTCTCTCCTCCCGTCCTCCTGTCATTACTCTCTCTCCTTATCTCCTTCCTCTCTATCTCTCTCCTCCCGTACTCCTGTCATTACTCTCTCCTTATCTCCTTCCTCTCTATCTCTCTCCTCCCTTCTGAGCCCTCCCTTCCTCCTGTCATTACTCTCTCATTATCTCCTTCCTCTCTATCTCTCTCCTCCCGTCCTCCTGTCATTACTCTCTCATTATCTCTTTCCTCTCTATCTCTCTCCTTGCTCCTGATCCCTCCCTTCCTCCTGTCATTACTCTCTCCTTATCTCCTTCCTCTCTATCTCCTCCTCCCGTCCTCCTGTCATTACTCTCTCCTTATCTCTTTCCTCTCTATCTCTCTCCTCCCTCCTGATCCCTCCCTTCCTCCTGTCATTACTCTCTCCTTATCTCCTTCCTCTCTATCTCTCTCCTCCCGTACTCCTGGCATTACTCTCTCTCCTTATCTCCTTCCTCTCTATCTCTCTCCTCCCGTCCTCCTGTCATTACTCTCTCCTTATCTCCTTCCTCTCTATCTCTCTCCTCCCGTCCTCCTGTCATTACTCTCTCTCCTTATCTCCTTCCTCTCTATCTCTCTCCTCCCGTACTCCTGTCATTACTCTCTCCTTATCTCCTTCCTCTCTATCTCTCTCCTCCCTTCTGAGCCCTCCCTTCCTCCTGTCATTACTCTCTCCTTATCTCCTTCCTCTCTATCTCTCTCCTCCCTTCTGATCCCTCCCTTCCTCCTGTCATTACTCTCTCCTTATCTCCTTCCTCTTTATCTCTCTCCTCCCTCCTGATCCCTCCCTTCCTCATGTCATTACTCTCTCTCCTTATCTCCTTCCTCTCTATCTCTCTCCTCCTGTCCTCCTGTCATTACTCTCTCCTTATCTCCTTCCTCTCTATCTCTCTCCTCCCGTCCTCCTGTCATTACTCTCTCCTTATCTCCTTCCTCTCTATCTCTCTCCTCCCTTCTGATCCCTCCCTTCCTCCTGTCATTACTCTCTCCTTATCTCCTTCCTCTCTATCTCTCTCCTCCCATCCTCCTGTCATTACTCTCTCCTTATCTCTTTCCTCTCTATCTCTCTCCTCCCTTCCTCCTGTCATTACTCTCTCCTTATCTCCTTCCTCTCTATCTCTCTCCTCCCTTCCTCCTGTCATTAATCTCTCTCCTTATCTCCTTCCTCTCTATCTCTCTCCTCCCTTCCTCCTGTCATTACTCTCTCCTTATCTCCTTCCTCTCTATCTCTCTCCTCCCGTCCTCCTGTCATTACTCTCTCTCCTTATCTCCTTCTTCTCTATCTCTCTCCTCCCTCCTGATCCCGCCCTTCCTCCTGTCATTACTCTCTCCTTATCTCCTTCCTCTTTATCTCTCTCCTCCCTCCTGATCCCTCCCTTCCTCCTGTCATTACTCTCTCCTTATCTCCTTCCTCTCTATCTCTCTCCTCCCTTCCTCCTGTCATTACTCTCTCCTTATCTCCTTCCTCTCTATCTCTCTCCTCCCTCCTGATCCCTCCCTTCCTCCTGTCATTACTCTCTCCTTATCTCCTTCCTCTCTATCTCTCTCCTCCCTTCCTCCTGTCATTACTCTCTCCTTATCTCCTTCCTCTCCAACTGTTTCCTCCCTTCTGATCCTGCCCTTCATTCTGTCATTACTCTCTCCTCTCACACTCCTCTCACGCCTTTGTCATCCCTTTCTCTCTCCTCATCTGTTTTTCCATGTTGTATTAACTTGGTTTCATTTCTAAAGAGTTTAACTGAGTGTGTGTAATGTGGTGTGTGTTCTGTCTCCCAGACATCAATGAGTGTGCAGTGAACCCTGGGACTTGTGGTCCAGGCACCTGTCAGAATCTGGACGGCTCCTACAGGTGTATCTGCCCACTTGGCTACTATATACAGGACGAGACCTGTGAAGGTAACATACATACACTTGGAAATCTTCAGTCATTTTGGTAATTAACCAAAAATCTATGGCAATCTATCGTAACTTTGGTCATTTATACTTGAATAACTTTAGAAAAATGTATTCATGTATCGTATCATTATTTGTATTTTCATCTGCGCCCATATTGTCCTTGAGTTTCTAGTAGACAGACCATGTGGTTACAGAGGAAAAAGCCTCATTAATGACAAAAAGCATCTTTATATTTAGTATATTATTTTACCGCCTTGTCATTCTATTTTTTCTAAACATCTTATTTAATTATTTCATATGTTTTACATTTGATAAGGCCACACAGTACCCAAAAGGGCCACTAGAAGTCTTGTGATAGATGACATAAAATCCCTGAAAGATACCAACATTTTGGTAGTTTAGTGGTAAACTTAGAACGTTTCCAGTAATATACCATCCCTTTGCAACCCTAACACACACGCACACACGCACGCACGCACGCACGCACGCGCGCACACACACACACACACACACACACACACACACACACACACACACACACACACACACACACACACACACACACACACACACACACACACACACACACACACACACACACACACACATTCTCGCACACACACACACACACACACACACACACACACACACACACACACACACACACACACACACACACACACACACACACACACACACACACACACACACACACGCGCACCCACACACACACACACTCTGTATGTTTATAGAGTAAGAGTGATGAAGAGATACAGTCATGTACAGAGCTCTTTCTATTCCACTCCATGCTCTGTAGTTCCTACAAGTCACTGGTGTTGTGTTTAGTTAGTAACAGGACCAGTTGGTAAGAGTAGTGGCCTGTAGAGGCCATTTTAGACTAATGGTCTCACAGTAGAAACATACATTAGACTAGAGCACAACTCACTATTCTGTGTGATTATTACAGTTATTGATCTGTGTGTTCTATCTCTATGTTCTAGATATTGATGACTGTTCTATCTCTGTGTTCTAGATGTTGATGAGTGTTCTATCTCTGTGTTCTAGATGTTGATGAGTGTTCTCTCTCTGTGTTCTAGATGTTGATGAGTGTTCTATCTCTCTATCTCTATGTTCTAGATGTTGATGAGTGTTCTATCTCTGTGTTCTAGATGTTGATGAGTGTTCTATCTCTCTGTTCTAGATGTTGATGAGTGTTCTCTCTCTGTGTTCTAGATGTTGATGAGTGTTCTATCTCTCTCTATCTCTATGTTCTAGATGTTGATGAGTGTTCTATCTCTGTGTTCTAGATATTGATGAGTGTTCTCTCTCTGTGTTCTAGATGTTGATGAGTGTTCTATCTCTCTATCTCTATGTTCTAGATATTGATGGGTGTTCCATCTCTGTGTTCTAGATGTTGATGAGTGTTCTATCTCTGTGTTCTAGATGTTGATGAGTGTTCTTTCACTGTGTTCTAGAATGTGATGAGTGTTCTATCTCTGTGTTCTAGGTGTTGATGAGTGTTCTCTCTCTGTGTTCTAGATATTGATGAGTGTTCTATCTCCATGTTCTAGATATTGATGAGTGTTCTATCTCTGTGTTCTAGATGTTGATGAGTGTTCTATCGCTCTATCTCTATGTTCTAGATATTGATGAGTGTTCTACCTCTGTATTCTAGATGTTGATGAGTGTTCTATCTCTCTATCTCTATGTTCTAGATATTGATGAGTGTTCTACCTCTGTATTCTAGATGTTGATGAGTGTTCTCTCTTTGTGTTCTAGATGTTGATGAGTGTTCTATCTCTGTGTTCTAGATGTTGATGTGTGTTCTCTATTTGTGTTCTAGATGTTGATGAGTGTTCTATCTCTGTGTTCTAGATGTTGATGAGTGTTCTCTCTCTCTATCTATGTTCTAGATGTTGATGAGTGTTCTCTCTCTGTGTTCTAGATGTTGATGAGTGTTCTCTCTCTGTGTTCTAGATGTTGATGAGTGTTCTCTCTCTGTGTTCTAGATGTTGATGAGTGTTCTCTCTCTGTGTTCTAGATGTTGATGAGTGTTCGCTCTCTGTGTTCTAAATGTTGATGAGTGTTCTCTCTTTGTGTTCTAGATGTTGATGAGTGTTCTCTCTCTTTGTTCTAGATATTGATGAGTGTTCTCTCTCTGTGTTCTAGATGTTGATGAGTGTTCTCTCTCTGTATTCTAGATGTTGATGAGTGTACTATCTCTATGTTCTAGATGTTGATGAGTGTTCTCTCTCTGTGTTCTAGATGTTGATGAGTGTTCTCTCTCTGTGTTCTAGATGTTGATGAGTGTTCTATCTCTGTGTTCTAGATGTTGATGAGTGTTCTATCTCTGTGTTCTAGATGTTGATGAGTGTTCTCTCTCTGTGTTCTAGATGTTGATGAGTGTTCTCTCTCTGTGTTCTAGATATTGATGAGTGTTCTACCTCTGTATTCTAGATGTTGATGAGTGTTCTATCTCTGTGTTCTAGATGTTGATGAGTGTTCTCTCTCTTTGTTCTAGATATTGATGAGTGTTCTCTCTCTGTGTTCTAGATATTGATGAGTGTTCCATCTCTGTGTTCTAGATATTGATGAGTTATTTCTCTGTGTTTTAGATGTTGATGTCACGTTCGTTTGTATAGACGGAACAAGGCGCAGTGTATTTTGAGTTCCACATAATATTTAATAGTGAAACTTTTGCAAAACAAACAAACGAAACAACAAACCGTGACAACAGAGGTGCTACATACACTTACTCAAAACAATATCCCATAACACACAGGTGAAAAAATTTGACTTAAGTATGATCCCCAATTAGAGACAACGATAGCCAGCTGCCTCTAATTGGGAATCATATCAACACACCAACATAGAAAAAACAAACTAGAACCCCACATAGAAAATATAAACTAGACTAAATCCCTAATCACGCCCTGACCTACTCTACCATAGAAAATAAAGGCTTCCTATGGTCAGGGCGTGACAGTTGATGAGTGTTCTCTCTGTGTTCTAGATATTGATGCGTGTTCTCTCTGTGTTCTAGATATTGATGATTGTTCTATCTCTCTATCTCTATGTTCTAGATATTGATGAGTGTTCTATCTCTCTACCTCTGTGTTCTAGATGTTGATGAGTGTTCTATCTCTCTATCTCTATGTTCTAGATGTTGAGGAGTGATCTCTCTCTGTGTTCTAGATATTGATGAGTGTTCTATCTCTCTATCTCTATATTCTAGATGTTGACGAGTGTTCTCTCTCTGTGTTCTAGATGTTGATGAGTGTTCTATCCCTGTGTTCTAGATATCGATGAGTGTTCTATCTCTCTATCTCTATGTTCTAGATGTTGAGGAGTGTTCTCTCTCTGTGTTCTAGATATTGATGAGTGTTCTATCTCTGTGTTCTAGATGTTGATGAGTGTTCTATCTCTATGTTCTAGATGTTGATGAGTGTTCTCTCTCTGTGTTCTAGATGTTGATGAGTGTTCTCTCTCTGTGTTCTAGATATTGATGAGTGTTCTATCTCTATGTTCTAGATGTTGATGAGTGTTCTCTCTCTGTATTCTAGATGTTGATGAGTGTTCTATCTCTGTGTTCTAGATGTTGATGAGTGTTCTATCTCTATGTTCTAGATGTTGATGAGTGTACTATCTCTATGTTCTAGATGTTGATGAGTGTTCTCTCTCTGTGTTCTAGATGTTGATGAGTGTTCTATCTCTGTGTTCTAGATATTGATGAGTGTTCTCTCTCTGTGTTTTAGATGTTGATGAGTGTTCTCTCTCTGTGTTGTAGATATTGATGAGTGTTCTCTCTGTGTTGTAGATATTGATGAGCTATATCTCTGTGTTGTAGATATTGATTAGCTATATCTCTGTGTTGTAGATATTGATGAGTTCTATCTCTGTGTTGTAGATATTGATGAGCTATATCTCTGTGTTGTAGATATTGATGAGTTCTATCTCTGTGTTGTAGATATTGATGAGTTCTATCTCTGTGTTGTAGATATTGATGAGCTATATCTCTGTGTTGTAGATATTGATGAGTGTTCTCAGACCCCAGACATCTGTCTGTTTGGGACCTGCTCCAACACTGAGGGCAGCTTCACCTGTGTGTGTCCCGCCGGCTTCCAGCTGTCCTCCTCGGGACGCAGATGCGTGGGTGAGTTGTGTGTGTCCCGCCGGCTTTCAGCTGTCCTCCTCGGGACGCAGATGCGTGGGTGAGTTGTGTGTGTCCCGCCGGCTTTCAGCTGTCCTCCTCGGGACGCAGATGCGTGGGTGAGTTGTGTGTGTCCCGCCGGCTTTCAGCTGTCCTCCTCGGGACGCAGATGCGTGGGTGAGTTGTGTGTGTCCCGCCGGCTTTCAGCTGTCCTCCTCGGGACGCAGATGCGTGGGTGAGTTGTGTGTGTCCCACCGGCTTTCAGCTGTCCTCCTCGGGACGCAGATGCGTGGGTGAGTTGTGTGTGTCCCGCCGGCTTTCAGCTGTCCTCCTCGGTACGCAGATGCGTGGGTGAGTTGTGTGTGTCCCGCCGGCTTTCAGCTGTCCTCCTCGGGACGCAGATGCGTGGGTGAGTTGTGTGTGTCCCGCCGGCTTTCAGCTGTCCTCCTCGGGACGCAGATGCGTGGGTGAGTTGTGTGTGTCCCACCGGCTTTCAGCTGTCCTCCTCGGGACGCAGATGCGTGGGTGAGTTGTGTGTGTCCCACCGGCTTTCAGCTGTCCTCCTCGGGACGCAGATGCGTGGGTGAGTTGTGTGTGTCCCACCGGCTTTCAGCTGTCCTCCTCGGGACGCAGATGCGTGGGTGAGTTGTGTGTGTCCCACCGGCTTTCAGCTGTCCTCCTCGGGACGCAGATGCGTGGGTGAGTTGTGTGTGTCCCACCGGCTTTCAGCTGTCCTCCTCGGGACGCAGATGCGTGGGTGAGTTGTGTGTGTCCCACCGGCTTTCAGCTGTCCTCCTCGGGACGCAGATGCGTGGGTGAGTTGTGTGTGTCCCACCGGCTTTCAGCTGTCCTCCTCGGGACGCAGATGCGTGGGTGAGTTGTGTGTGTCCCACCGGCTTCCAGCTGTCCTCCTCGGGACGCAGATGCGTGGGTGAGTTGTGTGTGTGTGTTGGTTGTGGCTGAGTTTACTTCTGAACTCCAAACCATTGTCCTGAAATAACAAAGTGACAGGTAAAACATAAAGAAACATACTCAGTCTCTAAGGACTAAGAAATAGTTCACTCAAATTAAAACATTGCACATTGGTTTATTTACACTGTAAGCAGTCTATGGACAAAGTATGACTTTGTCTATGGACAAATGTCTATAGTATGTCTATGGACAATCCATGCTTTGGTTTAGTTTCCCTATTCCCAAACGCTAATGTTTTAGCATTTGTGGCACAAATCCCATTCAAGTCATGGTAACAATATTAGCATTTTTTTGCGCATATGATGCGTGAGGCCTATGGGGGGATTAGAGGAGTACAATAGAGTAACAGATCCCTCTCAGACGTCTCTCCAACAACACACTCAATTATCTACATCTCAATCCCACTGGAACCACAATCCTTTTCACAGTCCATCATTCTATCTGTCTTTCTGTCTTTCTCTCACACACACTGCTGTGAGCAGGGCAGGGGGATCAGGGCACATAAATATCTCTGTTTCAGAAAAGCTGACAAATCAATTTCATGGAGAAATGTAACGAGACACTCCTTGACATGTCTGTCATAGTGCCAGGTGTGTGTGTGTTTGATCTATGGGGTTCAGATAGCTTTCTTGTGTAGAGCTTGCGGCAGGCCAGTACTGGTGATGGCAGGTAGCCTAGCGGTTAAGAGTGTTGGGCCAGTAACCAAAAGGTTGTTGGTTTGAATCCCGTACCGAGTAGGAGAAAAATCTGCCAATGTGCCCTTGTGCAAGGCACTTAACCCTAATTGCTACTATAAGTCGCTCTGGATAAGAGCATCTGCTAAATGACTACAATGTCAACTAACAGTACAGAGCAGGGAGAGGCACCATGTGTCTCTAGTTACAGACAGAGGCTGAGGCCCAACAGACTGATCTATACAACCAGAGAGACTGGCAGCTGCTTGGCACTGTCTACCACTGGGCACTATATAACATCTCTCTATTTTCTCTCCTCCCACACCTTTTCTCTCTCTCTCCCTCTCTTGCCACTCTTTTTCTTTCTTTCTATCTTTCTCTCTTTCTCTCCATCCTCCCACTCTTTATCTCTCTTTCTCCCCTCTCTCTCCCTCCCCCTCCTGCTCCCCCCTAGATGTCCGTGTGAACTACTGTTATACTAAGTTTGAGAGTGGTCGCTGCCTGGCCCCTAAGCCTCTGAACACCACTAAAGGGGACTGCTGCTGTAGTGCCATGCCTGGACAGGGCTGGGGAGACCCCTGTGAGATCTGCCCAGGCAAGAATGAGGGTATGTACACACACTACTAGGCCCTCAAAAGTCTAAACCACTACATTACTGACTCACTTAATATAAATAAATAAATAAATCATTCATTCATTCAACTATCTATTGGTATTTTCTCCAGGTGACTAGAGCCAGGTGTTTTTATTTCATCTTATTTATTTGTTTATGTTTACATTGTTTGTGTTCCAGAGGCCTTTACGTCTCTCTGCCATGCGGTTGGACAGGTGTTTGGCCCTGATGACCAGCCCATAGGTATGTTGACCTTATATGGGCAATATGTCCTGTCATCACTTTATTCAGAGTAGTCCAAGAGTAGTGGAAACTAGCCCTGTGTGTCTTGTAACTAGTGTGCAGCTATGTTGGCCAGGTCTCTTCTGAGAAATAAGACTACATCTGGTCAAGAGGTGAATGAGAAGGTTTGCTGACTGTGTGTGTGTGTGTGTGTGTGTGTGTGTGTGTGTGTGTGTGTGTGTGTGTGTGTGTGTGTGTGTGTGTGTGTGTGTGTGTGTGTGTGTGTGTGTGTGTGTGCGTGCGCGTGTGAGTGCGTGCGCGTGTGTGTGTGATATTCCAGACATTGATGAGTGCACCGCCAACCCCAACATCTGCAACAACGGTCAGTGTATCAACACGGACGGGTCGTTCCGATGTGAGTGTCCCTTTGGCTTCCGACTCGACACCTCAGGGATCAACTGTGAAGGTAGGTGTTAACCTTATACACAAATACGCACTCACACACACACACACACACACGCTCACACACAGACACGCACATGCACACACACACACGCACACGCACACACACACACATATACTCTCTCTACCAGTAATGGAGTAATTGTGAAACATATTTTATTTGTGTTTCGTAGATACTAATGAGTGTGACCTGGGGAACCCGTGTGGAAATGGAACGTGCACTAACGTGATTGGAGCGTTTGAGTGTGCATGTGACGAAGGCTTCGAACCCGGACCCATGATGTCTTGTGAAGGCATGCTCACTCTGACACACTTTCTAGCATACTAGGAAGAACCCTATGTAGCATACTAGGAAGAACCCTATGTAGCATACTAGGAAGAATCCTATGTTGCATACTAGGAAGAAACCTATGTAGCATACTAGGAAGAAACCTATGTAGCATACTAGGAAGAACCCTATGTAGCATACTAGGAAGAATCCTATGTAGCATACTAGGAAGAATCCTATGTAGCATACTAGGAAGAACCCTATGTAGCATACTAGGAAGAATCCTATGTAGCATACTAGGAAGAACCCTATGTAGCATACTAGGAAGAATCCTACGTTGCATACTAGGAATAAACCTATGTAGCATACTAGGAAGAACCCTATGTAGCATACTAGGAAGAATCCTACGTTGCATACTAGGAATAAACCTATGTAGCATACTAGGAAGAACCCTATGTAGCATACTAGGAAAAACCCTATGTAGCATACTAGGAAGAACCCTATGTTGCATACTAGGAAGAACCCTATGTTGCATACTAGAAATAAACCTATGTAGCATACTAGGAAGAACCCTATGTAGCATACTAGGAAGAACCCTATGTAGCATACTAGGAAGAACCCTATGTAGCATACTAGCACACTATATTATACATTTCTGTTCCGTCCCCACAACCTGACCTTTCTCTTATCTTCTCCCCCACCCCCCTCTCTCTCCCTCTCTCTTTCACTCTCCACCCCCCCCCCCCCCCCCCCCCCCCCCCTTGTCTCCAGATGTGAATGAGTGTTCTCAGAATCCTTTGCTGTGTGCGTTCCGCTGCGTGAACGTGATTGGTTCCTACGAGTGTAAATGTCCATCAGGCTACGTGCTGCGAGAGGACAAGAGGATGTGCAAAGGTAAAGCTAACGCAGGGACTGGAATCTGCTGTAGATATCTATAGACCTGTAGGGACTGGAATCTGCTGTAGATATCTATAGACCTGTAGGGACTGGAATCTGCTATAGATATCTATAGACCTGTAGGGACTGGAATCTGCTGTAGATATCTATAGACCTGTAGGGACTGGAATCTGCTATAGATATCTATAGACCTGTAGGGACTGGAATCTGTTATAGATATCTTACTATAGACCTGTAGGGACTGGAATCTATTATAGATATCTATAGACCTGTAGGGACTGGAATCTGCTATAGATATCTATAGACCTGTAGGGACTGGAATCTGCTATAGATATCTATAGACCTGTAGGGACTGGAATCTGTTATAGATATCTTACTATAGACCTGTAGGGACTGGAATCTATTATAGATATCTATAGACCTGTAGGGACTGGAATCTGCTATAGATATCTATAGACCTGTAGGGACTGGAATCTGCTATAGATATCTATAGACCTGTAGGGACTGGAATCTGCTATAGATATCTATAGACCTGTAGGGACTGGAATCTATTATAGATATCTATAGACCTGTAGGGACTGGAATCTGCTATAGATATCTATAGACCTGTAGGGACTGGAATCTGCTATAGATATCTTACTATAGACCTGTAGGGACTGGAATCTGCTGTAGATATCTATAGACCTGTAGGGACTGGAATCTATTATAGATATCTATAGACCTGTAGGGACTGGAATCTGCTATAGATATCTATAGACCTGTAGGGACTGGAATCTGCTATAGATATCTATAGACCTGTAGGGACTAAAATCTGTTATAGATATCTTACTCTAGACCTGTAGGTCTGATATACCATGGCTGTCAGCCAATCAGCATTCAGTTTATAATATACTATAGATATCTTACTTTAGGGACTGTAGGTACAGCAGGGACTGGAATCTGCTATAGATACTAAATGGACTGTAGAGACTGTAGGTACAACAGGGACTGGAATCTGCTATAGATACTAAATGGACTGTAGAGACTGTAGGTACAGCAGGGACTGGAATCTGCTATAGATACTAAATGGACTGTAGAGACTGTAAGTACAGCAGGGTCTGGAATCTGCTATAGATACTAAATGGACTGTAGAGACTGTAGGTACAGCAGGGACTGGAATCTGCTATAGATACTAAATGGACTGTAGAGACTGTAGGTTTAGCAGGGACTGGAATCTGCTATAGATACTAAATGGACTGTAGAGACTGTAGGTACAGCAGGGACTGGAATCTGCTATAGATACTAAATGGACTGTAGAGACTGTAGGTACAGCAGGGACTGGAATCTGCTATAGATACTAAATGAACTGTAGAGACTGTAGGTACAGCAGGGAATGGAATCTGCTATAGATACTAAATGGACTGTAGAGACTGTAGGTACAACAGGGACTGGAATCTGCTATAGATACTAAATGGACTGTAGAGACTGTAGCTACAGCTGGACTATAGGGAATGTAGAGACTGTAGGTACAGCTGGACTATATGGACTGTAGAGACTGTAGGTACAACAGGGACTGGAATCTGCTATAGATACTAAATGGACTGTAGAGACTGTAGGTACAACAGGGACTGGAATCTGCTATAGATACTAAATGGACTGTAGAGACTGTAGGTACAGCAGGGACTGGAATCTGCTATAGATACTACATGGACTGTAGAGACTGTAGGTACAACAGGGACTGGAATCTGCTATAGATACTAAATGGACTGTAGAGACTGTAAGTACAGCAGGGACTGGAATCTGCTATAGATACTAAATGGACTGTAGAGACTGTAGGTACAGCAGGGACTGGAATCTGCTATAGATACTACATGGACTGTAGAGACTGTAGGTACAGCAGGGACTGGAATCTGCTATAGATACTACATGGACTGTAGAGACTGTAGGTACAGCAGGGACTGGAATCTGCTATAGATACTAAATGGACTGTAGAGACTGTAGCTACAGCAGGGACTGGAATCTGCTATAGATACTAAATGGACTGTAGAGACTGTAGGTACAGCAGGGACTGGAATCTGCTATAGATACTAAATGGACTGTAGAGACTGTAAGTACAGCAGGGTCTGGAATCTGCTATAGATACTATATGGACTGTAGAGACTGTAGGTACAGCAGGGACTGGAATCTGCTATAGATACTAAATGGACTGTAGAGACTGTAGGTTTAGCAGGGACTGGAATCTGCTATAGATACTAAATGGACTGTGGAGACTGTAGGTACAGCAGGGACTGGAATCTGCTATAGATACTAAATGGACTGTAGAGACTGTAGGTACAGCAGGGACTGGAATCTGCTATAGATACTAAATGAACTGTAGAGACTGTAGGTACAGCAGGGAATGGAATCTGCTATAGATACTAAATGGACTGTAGAGACTGTAGGTACAACAGGGACTGGAATCTGCTATAGATACTAAATGGACTGTAGAGACTGTAGCTACAGCTGGACTATAGGGAATGTAGAGACTGTAGGTACAGCTGGACTATATGGACTGTAGAGACTGTAGGTACAACAGGGACTGGAATCTGCTATAGATACTAAATGGACTGTAGAGACTGTAGGTACAACAGGGACTGGAATCTGCTATAGATACTAAATGGACTGTAGAGACTGTAGGTACAGCAGGGACTGGAATCTGCTATAGATACTA
This sequence comes from Salvelinus fontinalis, assembly GCF_029448725.1. Lineage (NCBI taxonomy): Eukaryota > Metazoa > Chordata > Actinopteri > Salmoniformes > Salmonidae > Salvelinus > Salvelinus fontinalis. The sequence goes on along the minus strand of NW_026600592.1, from coordinate 50,835 downwards.
CATGGACTGTAGAGACTGTAGGTACAACAGGGACTGGAATTTGCTATAGATACTAAATGGACTGTAGAGACTGTAAGTACAGCAGGGACTGGAATCTGCTATAGATACTAAATGGACTGTAGATACTGTAGGTACAGCAGGGACTGGAATCTGCTATAGATACTACATGGACTGTAGAGACTGTAGGTACAGCAGGGACTGGAATCTGCTATAGATACTAAATGAACTGTAGAGACTGTAGGTACAGCAGGGAATGGAATCTGCTATAGATACTAAATGGACTGTAGAGACTGTAGGTACAACAGGGACTGGAATCTGCTATAGATACTACATGGACTGTAGAGACTGTAGGTACAGCTGGACTATAGGGAATGTAGAGACTGTAGGTACAGCTGGACTATAGGGAATGTAGAGACTGTAGGTACAGCTGGACTATAGGGACTGTAGAGACTGTAGGTACAGCAGGGACTGGAATCTGCTATAGATACTACATGAACTGTAGAGACTGTAGGTACAGCAGGGACTGGAATCTGCTATAGATACTAAATGGACTGTAGAGACTGTAGGTACAGCTGGACTGGAATCTGCTATAGATACTATATGGACTGTAGAGACTGTAGGTACAACAGGGACTGGAATCTGCTATAGATACTACATGGACTGTAGAGACTGTAGGTACAACAGGGACTGGAATCTGCTATAGATACTAAATGGACTGTAGAGACTGTAGGTACAGCTGGACTATAGGGAATGTAGAGACTGTAGGTACAGCTGGACTATAGGGACTGTAGAGACTGTAGGTACAGCAGGGACTGGAATCTGCTATAGATACTACATGGACTGTAGAGACTGTAGGTACAGCAGGGACTGGAATCTGCTATAGATACTACATGGACTGTAGAGACTGTAGGTACAGCAGGGACTGGAATCTGCTATAGATACTAAATGGACTGTAGAGACTGTAGGTACAGCAGGGACTGGAATCTGCTATATATACTAAATGGACTGTAGAGACTGTAGCTACAGCAGGGACTGGAATCTGCTATAGATACTAAATGGACTGTAGAGACTGTAGGTACAGCAGGGACTGGAATCTGCTATAGATACTAAATGGACTGTAGAGACTGTAAGTACAGCAGGGTCTGGAATCTGCTATAGATACTAAATGGACTGTAGAGACTGTAGGTACAGCAGGGACTGGAATCTGCTATAGATACTAAATGGACTGTAGAGACTGTAGGTTTAGCAGGGACTGGAATCTGCTATAGATACTAAATGGACTGTGGAGACTGTAGGTACAGCAGGGACTGGAATCTGCTATAGATACTAAATGGACTGTAGAGACTGTAGGTACAGCAGGGACTGGAATCTGCTATAGATACTAAATGAACTGTAGAGACTGTAGGTACAGCAGGGAATGGAATCTGCTATAGATACTAAATGGACTGTAGAGACTGTAGGTACAACAGGGACTGGAATCTGCTATAGATACTAAATGGACTGTAGAGACTGTAGCTACAGCTGGACTATAGGGAATGTAGAGACTGTAGGTACAGCTGGACTATATGGACTGTAGAGACTGTAGGTACAACAGGGACTGGAATCTGCTATAGATACTAAATGGACTGTAGAGACTGTAGGTACAACAGGGACTGGAATCTGCTATAGATACTAAATGGACTGTAGAGACTGTAGGTACAGCAGGGACTGGAATCTGCTATAGATACTACATGGACTGTAGAGACTGTAGGTACAGCAGGGACTGGAATCTGCTATAGATACTAAATGGACTGTAGAGACTGTAAGTACAGCAGGGTCTGGAATCTGCTATAGATACTAAATGGACTGTAGAGACTGTAGGTACAGCAGGGACTGGAATCTGCTATAGATACTAAATGGACTGTAGAGACTGTAGGTTTAGCAGGGACTGGAATCTGCTATAGATACTAAATGGACTGTGGAGACTGTAGGTACAGCAGGGACTGGAATCTGCTATAGATACTAAATGGACTGTAGAGACTGTAGGTACAGCAGGGACTGGAATCTGCTATAGATACTAAATGAACTGTAGAGACTGTAGGTACAGCAGGGAATGGAATCTGCTATAGATACTAAATGGACTGTAGAGACTGTAGGTACAACAGGGACTGGAATCTGCTATAGATACTAAATGGACTGTAGAGACTGTAGCTACAGCTGGACTATAGGGAATGTAGAGACTGTAGGTACAGCTGGACTATATGGACTGTAGAGACTGTAGGTACAACAGGGACTGGAATCTGCTATAGATACTAAATGGACTGTAGAGACTGTAGGTACAACAGGGACTGGAATCTGCTATAGATACCAAATGGACTGTAGAGACTGTAGGTACAGCAGGGACTGGAATCTGCTATAGATACTACATGGACTGTAGAGACTGTAGGTACAACAGGGACTGGAATCTGCTATAGATACTAAATGGACTGTAGAGACTGTAAGTACAGCAGGGACTGGAATCTGCTATAGATACTAAATGGACTGTAGAGACTGTAGGTACAGCAGGGACTGGAATCTGCTATAGATACTAAATGGACTGTAGAGACTGTAAGTACAGCAGGGTCTGGAATCTGCTATAGATACTAAATGGACTGTAGAGACTGTAGGTACAGCAGGGACTGGAATCTGCTATAGATACTAAATGGACTGTAGAGACTGTAGGTTTAGCAGGGACTGGAATCTGCTATAGATACTAAATGGACTGTGGAGACTGTAGGTACAGCAGGGACTGGAATCTGCTATAGATACTAAATGGACTGTAGAGACTGTAGGTACAGCAGGGACTGGAATCTGCTATAGATACTAAATGAACTGTAGAGACTGTAGGTACAGCAGGGAATGGAATCTGCTATAGATACTAAATGGACTGTAGAGACTGTAGGTACAACAGGGACTGGAATCTGCTATAGATACTAAATGGACTGTAGAGACTGTAAGTACAGCAGGGACTGGAATCTGCTATAGATACTAAATGGACTGTAGATACTGTAGGTACAGCAGGGACTGGAATCTGCTATAGATACTACATGGACTGTAGAGACTGTAGGTACAGCAGGGACTGGAATCTGCTATAGATACTAAATGAACTGTAGAGACTGTAGGTACAGCAGGGAATGGAATCTGCTATAGATACTAAATGGACTGTAGAGACTGTAGGTACAACAGGGACTGGAATCTGCTATAGATACTACATGGACTGTAGAGACTGTAGGTACAGCTGGACTATAGGGAATGTAGAGACTGTAGGTACAGCTGGACTATAGGGACTGTAGAGACTGTAGGTACAGCAGGGACTGGAATCTGCTATAGATACTACATGAACTGTAGAGACTGTAGGTACAGCAGGGACTGGAATCTGCTATAGATACTAAATGGACTGTAGAGACTGTAGGTACAGCTGGACTATAGGGAATGTAGAGACTGTAGGTACAGCTGGACTATAGGGACTGTAGAGACTGTAGGTACAGCAGGGACTGGAATCTGCTATAGATACTACATGGACTGTAGAGACTGTAGGTACAGCAGGGACTGGAATCTGCTATAGATACTACATGGACTGTAGAGACTGTAGGTACAGCAGGGACTGGAATCTGCTATAGATACTAAATGGACTGTAGAGACTGTAGCTACAGCAGGGACTGGAATCTGCTATAGATACTAAATGGACTGTAGAGACTGTAGGTACAGCAGGGACTGGAATCTGCTATAGATACTAAATGGACTGTAGAGACTGTAAGTACAGCAGGGTCTGGAATCTGCTATAGATACTAAATGGACTGTAGAGACTGTAGGTACAGCAGGGACTGGAATCTGCTATAGATACTAAATGGACTGTAGAGACTGTAGGTTTAGCAGGGACTGGAATCTGCTATAGATACTAAATGGACTGTGGAGACTGTAGGTACAGCAGGGACTGGAATCTGCTATAGATACTAAATGGACTGTAGAGACTGTAGGTACAGCAGGGACTGGAATCTGCTATAGATACTAAATGAACTGTAGAGACTGTAGGTACAGCAGGGAATGGAATCTGCTATAGATACTAAATGGACTGTAGAGACTGTAGGTACAACAGGGACTGGAATCTGCTATAGATACTAAATGGACTGTAGAGACTGTAGCTACAGCTGGACTATAGGGAATGTAGAGACTGTAGGTACAGCTGGACTATATGGACTGTAGAGACTGTAGGTACAACAGGGACTGGAATCTGCTATAGATACTAAATGGACTGTAGAGACTGTAGGTACAACAGGGACTGGAATCTGCTATAGATACTAAATGGACTGTAGAGACTGTAGGTACAGCAGGGACTGGAATCTGCTATAGATACTACATGGACTGTAGAGACTGTAGGTACAACAGGGACTGGAATTTGCTATAGATACTAAATGGACTGTAGAGACTGTAAGTACAGCAGGGACTGGAATCTGCTATAGATACTAAATGGACTGTAGATACTGTAGGTACAGCAGGGACTGGAATCTGCTATAGATACTACATGGACTGTAGAGACTGTAGGTACAGCAGGGACTGGAATCTGCTATAGATACTAAATGAACTGTAGAGACTGTAGGTACAGCAGGGAATGGAATCTGCTATAGATACTAAATGGACTGTAGAGACTGTAGGTACAACAGGGACTGGAATCTGCTATAGATACTACATGGACTGTAGAGACTGTAGGTACAGCTGGACTATAGGGAATGTAGAGACTGTAGGTACAGCTGGACTATAGGGAATGTAGAGACTGTAGGTACAGCTGGACTATAGGGACTGTAGAGACTGTAGGTACAGCAGGGACTGGAATCTGCTATAGATACTACATGAACTGTAGAGACTGTAGGTACAGCAGGGACTGGAATCTGCTATAGATACTAAATGGACTGTAGAGACTGTAGGTACAGCTGGACTGGAATCTGCTATAGATACTATATGGACTGTAGAGACTGTAGGTACAACAGGGACTGGAATCTGCTATAGATACTACATGGACTGTAGAGACTGTAGGTACAACAGGGACTGGAATCTGCTATAGATACTAAATGGACTGTAGAGACTGTAGGTACAGCTGGACTATAGGGAATGTAGAGACTGTAGGTACAGCTGGACTATATGGACTGTAGAGACTGTAGGTACAGCAGGGACTGGAATCTGCTATAGATACTACATGGACTGTAGAGACTGTAGGTACAGCAGGGACTGGAATCTGCTATAGATACTACATGGACTGTAGAGACTGTAGGTACAGCAGGGACTGGAATCTGCTATATATACTAAATGGACTGTAGAGACTGTAGGTACAGCAGGGACTGGAATCTGCTATATATACTAAATGGACTGTAGAGACTGTAGCTACAGCAGGGACTGGAATCTGCTATAGATACTAAATGGACTGTAGAGACTGTAGGTACAGCAGGGACTGGAATCTGCTATAGATACTAAATGGACTGTAGAGACTGTAAGTACAGCAGGGTCTGGAATCTGCTATAGATACTAAATGGACTGTAGAGACTGTAGGTACAGCAGGGACTGGAATCTGCTATAGATACTAAATGGACTGTAGAGACTGTAGGTTTAGCAGGGACTGGAATCTGCTATAGATACTAAATGGACTGTGGAGACTGTAGGTACAGCAGGGACTGGAATCTGCTATAGATACTAAATGGACTGTAGAGACTGTAGGTACAGCAGGGACTGGAATCTGCTATAGATACTAAATGAACTGTAGAGACTGTAGGTACAGCAGGGAATGGAATCTGCTATAGATACTAAATGGACTGTAGAGACTGTAGGTACAACAGGGACTGGAATCTGCTATAGATACTAAATGGACTGTAGAGACTGTAGCTACAGCTGGACTATAGGGAATGTAGAGACTGTAGGTACAGCTGGACTATATGGACTGTAGAGACTGTAGGTACAACAGGGACTGGAATCTGCTATAGATACTAAATGGACTGTAGAGACTGTAGGTACAACAGGGACTGGAATCTGCTATAGATACTAAATGGACTGTAGAGACTGTAGGTACAGCAGGGACTGGAATCTGCTATAGATACTACATGGACTGTAGAGACTGTAGGTACAACAGGGACTGGAATCTGCTATAGATACTAAATGGACTGTAGAGACTGTAAGTACAGCAGGGACTGGAATCTGCTATAGATACTAAATGGACTGTAGATACTGTAGGTACAGCAGGGACTGGAATCTGCTATAGATACTACATGGACTGTAGAGACTGTAGGTACAGCAGGGACTGGAATCTGCTATAGATACTAAATGAACTGTAGAGACTGTAGGTACAGCAGGGAATGGAATCTGCTATAGATACTAAATGGACTGTAGAGACTGTAGGTACAACAGGGACTGGAATCTGCTATAGATACTACATGGACTGTAGAGACTGTAGGTACAGCTGGACTATAGGGAATGTAGAGACTGTAGGTACAGCTGGACTATAGGGACTGTAGAGACTGTAGGTACAGCAGGGACTGGAATCTGCTATAGATACTACATGAACTGTAGAGACTGTAGGTACAGCAGGGACTGGAATCTGCTATAGATACTAAATGGACTGTAGAGACTGTAGGTACAGCTGGACTGGAATCTGCTATAGATACTATATGGACTGTAGAGACTGTAGGTACAACAGGGACTGGAATCTGCTATAGATACTACATGGACTGTAGAGACTGTAGGTACAACAGGGACTGGAATCTGCTATAGATACTAAATGGACTGTAGAGACTGTAGGTACAGCTGGACTATAGGGAATGTAGAGACTGTAGGTACAGCTGGACTATAGGGACTGTAGAGACTGTAGGTACAGCAGGGACTGGAATCTGCTATAGATACTACATGGACTGTAGAGACTGTAGGTACAGCAGGGACTGGAATCTGCTATAGATACTACATGGACTGTAGAGACTGTAGGTACAGCAGGGACTGGAATCTGCTATAGATACTAAATGGACTGTAGAGACTGTAGCTACAGCAGGGACTGGAATCTGCTATATATACTAAATGGACTGTAGAGACTGTAGGTACAACAGGGACTGGAATCTGCTATAGATACTAAATGGACTGTAGAGACTGTAGGTTTAGCAGGGACTGGAATCTGCTATAGATACTACATGGACTGTAGAGACTGTAGGTTTAGCAGGGACTGGAATCTGCTATAGATACTACATGGACGGTAGAGACTGTAGGTACAGCAGGGACTGGAATCTGCTATAGATACCAAATGAACTGTAGAGACTCTAGGTACAGCAGGGACTGGAATCTGCTATAGATACTAAATGGACTGTAGAGACTGTAGGTTTAGCAGGGACTGGAATCTGCTATAGATACTACATGGACTGTAGAGACTGTAGGTTTAGCAGGGACTGGAATCTGCTAGAGATACTACATGGACTGTAGAGACTGTAGGTACAGCAGGGACTGGAATCTGCTAGAGATACTACATGGACTGTAGAGACTGTAGGTACAGCAGGGACTGGAATCTGCTAGAGATACTACATGGACTGTAGAGACTGTAGGTACAGCAGGGACTGGAATCTGCTATAGATACTACATGGACTGTAGAGACTGTAGCTACAGCAGGGACTGGAATCTGCTATAGATACTAAATGGACTGTAGAGACTGTAGGTACAACAGGGACTAGAATCTGCTATAGATACTACATGGACTGTAGAGACTGTAGCTACAGCAGGGACTGGAATCTGCTATAGATACTAAATGGACTGTAGAGACTGTAGGTACAACAGGGACTGGAATCTGCTATAGATACTAAATGGACTGTAGAGACTGTAGGTACAGCAGGGACTGGAATCTGCTATAGATACTACATGGACTGTAGAGACTGTAGGTACAGCAGGGACTGGAATCTGCTATAGATACTACATGGACTGTAGAGACTGTAGGTACAGCAGGGACTGGAATCTGCTATATATACTAAATGGACTGTAGAGACTGTAGGTACAACAGGGACTGGAATCTGCTATAGATACTAAATGGACTGTAGAGACTGTAGGTACAGCAGGGACTGGAATCTGCTATAGATACTAAATGGACTGTAGAGACTGTAGGTACAGCAGGGACTGGAATCTGCTATAGATACTACATGGACTGTAGAGACTGTAGGTACAGCAGGGACTGGAATCTGCTATAGATACTAAATTGACTGTAGAGACTGTAGGTACAGCAGGGACTGGAATCTGCTATAGATCTAAATGGACTGTAGAGACTGTAAGTACAGCAGGGTCTGGAATCTGCTATAGATACTAAATGGACTGTAGAGACTGTAGGTACAGCAGGGACTGGAATCTGCTATAGATACTAAATGGACTGTAGAGACTGTAGGTTTAGCAGGGACTGGAATCTGCTATAGATATTAAATGGACTGTAGAGACTGTAGGTACAACAGGGACTGGAATCTGCTATAGATACTAAATGGACTGTAGAGACTGTAGCTACAGCTGGACTATAGGGAATGTAGAGACTGTAGGTACAGCTGGACTATATGGACTGTAGAGACTGTAGGTACAACAGGGACTGGAATCTGCTATAGATACTAAATGGACTGTAGAGACTGTAGGTACAACAGGGACTGGAATCTGCTATAGATAGTAAATGGACTGTAGAGACTGTAGGTACAGCAGGGACTGGAATCTGCTATAGATACTACATGGACTGTAGAGACTGTAGGTACAACAGGGACTGGAATCTGCTATAGATACTAAATGGACTGTAGAGACTGTAAGTACAGCAGGGACTGGAATCTGCTATAGATACTAAATGGACTGTAGAGACTGTAGGTACAGCAGGGACTGGAATCTGCTATAGATACTAAATGGACTGTAGAGACTGTAGGTTTAGCAGGGACTGGAATCTGCTATAGATACTACATGGACTGTAGAGACTGTAGGTTTAGCAGGGACTGGAATCTGCTAGAGATACTACATGGACTATAGAGACTGTAGGTACAGCAGGGACTGGAATCTGCTAGAGATACTACATGGACTGTAGAGACTGTAGGTACAGCAGGGACTGGAATCTGCTAGAGATACTACATGGACTGTAGAGACTGTAGGTACAGCAGGGACTGGAATCTGCTATAGATACTACATGGACTGTAGAGACTGTAGCTACAGCAGGGACTGGAATCTGCTATAGATACTAAATGGACTGTAGAGACTGTAGGTACAACAGGGACTAGAATCTGCTATAGATACTACATGGACTGTAGAGACTGTAGCTACAGCAGGGACTGGAATCTGCTATAGATACTAAATGGACTGTAGAGACTGTAGGTACAACAGGGACTGGAATCTGCTATAGATACTAAATGGACTGTAGAGACTGTAGGTACAGCAGGGACTGGAATCTGCTATAGATACTACATGGACTGTAGAGACTGTAGGTACAGCAGGGACTGGAATCTGCTATAGATACTACATGGACTGTAGAGACTGTAGGTACAGCAGGGACTGGAATCTGCTATATATACTAAATGGACTGTAGAGACTGTAGGTACAACAGGGACTGGAATCTGCTATAGATACTAAATGGACTGTAGAGACTGTAGGTACAGCAGGGACTGGAATCTGCTATAGATACTAAATGGACTGTAGAGACTGTAGGTACAGCAGGGACTGGAATCTGCTATAGATACTACATGGACTGTAGAGACTGTAGGTACAGCAGGGACTGGAATCTGCTATAGATACTAAATGGACTGTAGAGACTGTAGGTACAGCAGGGACTGGAATCTGCTATAGATCTAAATGGACTGTAGAGACTGTAAGTACAGCAGGGTCTGGAATCTGCTATAGATACTAAATGGACTGTAGAGACTGTAGGTACAGCAGGGACTGGAATCTGCTATAGATACTAAATGGACTGTAGAGACTGTAGGTTTAGCAGGGACTGGAATCTGCTATAGATATTAAATGGACTGTAGAGACTGTAGGTACAACAGGGACTGGAATCTGCTATAGATACTAAATGGACTGTAGAGACTGTAGCTACAGCTGGACTATAGGGAATGTAGAGACTGTAGGTACAGCTGGACTATATGGACTGTAGAGACTGTAGGTACAACAGGGACTGGAATCTGCTATAGATACTAAATGGACTGTAGAGACTGTAGGTACAACAGGGACTGGAATCTGCTATAGATAGTAAATGGACTGTAGAGACTGTAGGTACAGCAGGGACTGGAATCTGCTATAGATACTACATGGACTGTAGAGACTGTAGGTACAACAGGGACTGGAATCTGCTATAGATACTAAATGGACTGTAGAGACTGTAAGTACAGCAGGGACTGGAATCTGCTATAGATACTAAATGGACTGTAGAGACTGTAGGTACAGCAGGGACTGGAATCTGCTATAGATACTAAATGGACTGTAGAGACTGTAGGTACAGCAGTGACTGGATTCTGCTATAGATACTAAATGGACTGTAGAGACTGTAGGTACAACAGGGACTGGAATCTGCTATAGATACTACATGGACTGTAGAGACTGTAGGTACAACAGGGACTGGAATCTGCTATAGATACTAAATGGACTGTAGAGACTGTAGGTACAGCAGGGACTGGAATCTGCTATAGATACTACATGGACTGTAGAGACTGTAGGTACAACATGGACTGGAATCTGCTATAGATACTAAATGGACTGTAGAGACTGTAGGTACAGCAGGGACTGGAATCTGCTATAGATACTAAATGGACTGTAGAGACTGTAGCTACAGCTGGACTATAGGGAATGTAGAGACTGTAGGTACAGCTGGACTATATGGACTGTAGAGACTGTAGGTACAACAGGGACTGGAATCTGCTATAGATACTAAATGGACTGTAGAGACTGTAGTTACAACAGGGACTGGAATCTACTATAGATACTAAATGGACTGTAGAGACTGTAGGTACAGCAGGGACTGGAATCTGCTATAGATACTACATGGACTGTAGAGACTGTAGGTACAACAGGGACTGGAATCTGCTATAGATACTAAATGGACTGTAGAGACTGTAAGTACAGCAGGGACTGGAATCTGCTATAGATACTAAATGGACTGTAGAGACTGTAGGTACAGCAGGGACTGGAATCTGCTATAGATACTACATGGACTGTAGAGACTGTAGGTACAGCAGGGACTGGAATCTGCTATAGATACTACATGGACTGTAGAGACTGTAGGTACAGCAGGGACTGGAATCTGCTATAGATACTAAATGGACTGTAGAGACTGTAGGTTTAGCAGGGACTGGAATCTGCTATAGATACTAAATGGACTGTGGAGACTGTAGGTACAGCAGGGACTGGAATCTGCTATAGATACTAAATGGACTGTAGAGACTGTAGGTACAGCAGGGACTGGAATCTGCTATAGATACTAAATGAACTGTAGAGACTGTAGGTACAGCAGGGAATGGAATCTGCTATAGATACTAAATGGACTGTAGAGACTGTAGGTACAACAGGGACTGGAATCTGCTATAGATACTAAATGGACTGTAGAGACTGTAGCTACAGCTGGACTATAGGGAATGTAGAGACTGTAGGTACAGCTGGACTATATGGACTGTAGAGACTGTAGGTACAACAGGGACTGGAATCTGCTATAGATACTAAATGGACTGTAGAGACTGTAGGTACAACAGGGACTGGAATCTGCTATAGATACTAAATGGACTGTAGAGACTGTAGGTACAGCAGGGACTGGAATCTGCTATAGATACTACATGGACTGTAGAGACTGTAGGTACAACAGGGACTGGAATCTGCTATAGATACTAAATGGACTGTAGAGACTGTAAGTACAGCAGGGACTGGAATCTGCTATAGATACTAAATGGACTGTAGATACTGTAGGTACAGCAGGGACTGGAATCTGCTATAGATACTACATGGACTGTAGAGACTGTAGGTACAGCAGGGACTGGAATCTGCTATAGATACTAAATGAACTGTAGAGACTGTAGGTACAGCAGGGAATGGAATCTGCTATAGATACTAAATGGACTGTAGAGACTGTAGGTACAACAGGGACTGGAATCTGCTATAGATACTACATGGACTGTAGAGACTGTAGGTACAGCTGGACTATAGGGAATGTAGAGACTGTAGGTACAGCTGGACTATAGGGACTGTAGAGACTGTAGGTACAGCAGGGACTGGAATCTGCTATAGATACTACATGAACTGTAGAGACTGTAGGTACAGCAGGGACTGGAATCTGCTATAGATACTAAATGGACTGTAGAGACTGTAGGTACAGCTGGACTGGAATCTGCTATAGATACTATATGGACTGTAGAGACTGTAGGTACAACAGGGACTGGAATCTGCTATAGATACTACATGGACTGTAGAGACTGTAGGTACAACAGGGACTGGAATCTGCTATAGATACTAAATGGACTGTAGAGACTGTAGGTACAGCTGGACTATAGGGAATGTAGAGACTGTAGGTACAGCTGGACTATATGGACTGTAGAGACTGTAGGTACAACAGGGACTGGAATCTGCTATAGATACTAAATGGACTGTAGAGACTGTAGGTACAACAGGGACTGGAATCTGCTATAGATACTAAATGGACTGTAGAGACTGTAGGTACAGCAGGGACTGGAATCTGCTATAGATACTACATGGACTGTAGAGACTGTAGGTACAACAGGGACTGGAATCTGCTATAGATACTAAATGGACTGTAGAGACTGTAAGTACAGCAGGGACTGGAATCTGCTATAGATACTAAATGGACTGTAGATACTGTAGGTACAGCAGGGACTGGAATCTGCTATAGATACTACATGGACTGTAGAGACTGTAGGTACAGCAGGGACTGGAATCTGCTATAGATACTAAATGAACTGTAGAGACTGTAGGTACAGCAGGGAATGGAATCTGCTATAGATACTAAATGGACTGTAGAGACTGTAGGTACAACAGGGACTGGAATCTGCTATAGATACTACATGGACTGTAGAGACTGTAGGTACAGCTGGACTATAGGGAATGTAGAGACTGTAGGTACAGCTGGACTATAGGGACTGTAGAGACTGTAGGTACAGCAGGGACTGGAATCTGCTATAGATACTACATGAACTGTAGAGACTGTAGGTACAGCAGGGACTGGAATCTGCTATAGATACTAAATGGACTGTAGAGACTGTAGGTACAGCTGGACTGGAATCTGCTATAGATACTATATGGACTGTAGAGACTGTAGGTACAACAGGGACTGGAATCTGCTATAGATACTACATGGACTGTAGAGACTGTAGGTACAACAGGGACTGGAATCTGCTATAGATACTAAATGGACTGTAGAGACTGTAGGTACAGCTGGACTATAGGGAATGTAGAGACTGTAGGTACAGCTGGACTATAGGGACTGTAGAGACTGTAGGTACAACAGGGACTGGAATCTGCTATAGATACTAAATGGACTGTAGAGACTGTAAGTACAGCAGGGACTGGAATCTGCTATAGATACTAAATGGACTGTAGATACTGTAGGTACAGCAGGGACTGGAATCTGCTATAGATACTACATGGACTGTAGAGACTGTAGGTACAGCAGGGACTGGAATCTGCTATAGATACTAAATGAACTGTAGAGACTGTAGGTACAGCAGGGAATGGAATCTGCTATAGATACTAAATGGACTGTAGAGACTGTAGGTACAACAGGGACTGGAATCTGCTATAGATACTACATGGACTGTAGAGACTGTAGGTACAGCTGGACTATAGGGAATGTAGAGACTGTAGGTACAGCTGGACTATAGGGACTGTAGAGACTGTAGGTACAGCAGGGACTGGAATCTGCTATAGATACTACATGAACTGTAGAGACTGTAGGTACAGCAGGGACTGGAATCTGCTATAGATACTAAATGGACTGTAGAGACTGTAGGTACAGCTGGACTGGAATCTGCTATAGATACTATATGGACTGTAGAGACTGTAGGTACAACAGGGACTGGAATCTGCTATAGATACTACATGGACTGTAGAGACTGTAGGTACAACAGGGACTGGAATCTGCTATAGATACTAAATGGACTGTAGAGACTGTAGGTACAGCGGGACTATAGGGAATGTAGAGACTGTAGGTACAGCTGGACTATAGGGACTGTAGAGACTGTAGGTACAGCAGGGACTGGAATCTGCTATAGATACTACATGGACTGTAGAGACTGTAGGTACAGCAGGGACTGGAATCTGCTATAGATACTACATGGACTGTAGAGACTGTAGGTACAGCAGGGACTGGAATCTGCTATAGATACTAAATGGACTGTAGAGACTGTAGGTACAGCAGGGACTGGAATCTGCTATATATACTAAATGGACTGTAGAGACTGTAGGTACAACAGGGACTGGAATCTGTTATAGATACTAAATGGACTGTAGAGACTGTAGGTTTAGCAGGGACTGGAATCTGCTATAGATACTACATGGACTGTAGAGACTGTAGGTTTAGCAGGGACTGGAATCTGCTATAGATACTACATGGACGGTAGAGACTGTAGGTACAGCAGGGACTGGAATCTGCTATAGATACAAAATGAACTGTAGAGACTCTAGGTACAGCAGGGACTGGAATCTGCTATAGATACTAAATGGACTGTAGAGACTGTAGGTTTAGCAGGGACTGGAATCTGCTATAGATACTACATGGACTGTAGAGACTGTAGGTTTAGCAGGGACTGGAATCTGCTAGAGATACTACATGGACTGTAGAGACTGTAGGTACAGCAGGGACTGGAATCTGCTAGAGATACTACATGGACTGTAGAGACTGTAGGTACAGCAGGGACTGGAATCTGCTAGAGATACTACATGGACTGTAGAGACTGTAGGTACAGCAGGGACTGGAATCTGCTATAGATACTACATGGACTGTAGAGACTGTAGCTACAGCAGGGACTGGAATCTGCTATAGATACTAAATGGACTGTAGAGACTGTAGGTACAACAGGGACTAGAATCTGCTATAGATACTACATGGACTGTAGAGACTGTAGCTACAGCAGGGAATGGAATCTGCTATAGATACTAAATGGACTGTAGAGACTGTAGGTACAGCAGGGACTGGAATCTGCTATAGATACTAAATGGACTGTAGAGACTGTAGGTACAGCAGGGACTGGAATCTGCTATAGATACTACATGGACTGTAGAGACTGTAGGCACAGCAGGGACTGGAATCTGCTATAGATACTACATGGACTGTAGAGACTGTAGGTACAGCAGGGACTGGAATCTGCTATATATACTAAATGGACTGTAGAGACTGTAGGTACAACAGGGACTGGAATCTGCTATAGATACTAAATGGACTGTAGAGACTGTAGGTACAGCAGGGACTGGAATCTGCTATAGATACTAAATGGACTGTAGAGACTGTAGGTACAGCAGGGACTGGAATCTGCTATAGATACTACATGGACTGTAGAGACTGTAGGTACAGCAGGGACTGGAATCTGCTATAGATACTAAATTGACTGTAGAGACTGTAGCTACAGCAGGGACTGGAATCTGCTATAGATACTAAATGGACTGTAGAGACTGTAGGTACAGCAGGGACTGGAATCTGCTATAGATCTAAATGGACTGTAGAGACTGTAAGTACAGCAGGGTCTGGAATCTGCTATAGATACTAAATGGACTGTAGAGACTGTAGGTACAGCAGGGACTGGAATCTGCTATAGATACTAAATGGACTGTAGAGACTGTAGGTTTAGCAGGGACTGGAATCTGCTATAGATACTAAATGGACTGTAGAGACTGTAGGTACAACAGGGACTGGAATCTGCTATAGATACTAAATGGACTGTAGAGACTGTAGCTACAGCTGGACTATAGGGAATGTAGAGACTGTAGGTACAGCTGGACTATATGGACTGTAGAGACTGTAGGTACAACAGGGACTGGAATCTGCTATAGATACTAAATGGACTGTAGAGACTGTAGGTACAACAGGGACTGGAATCTGCTATAGATAGTAAATGGACTGTAGAGACTGTAGGTACAGCAGGGACTGGAATCTGCTATAGATACTACATGGACTGTAGAGACTGTAGGTACAACAGGGACTGGAATCTGCTATAGATACTAAATGGACTGTAGAGACTGTAAGTACAGCAGGGACTGGAATCTGCTATAGATACTAAATGGACTGTAGAGACTGTAGGTACAGCAGGGACTGGAATCTGCTATAGATACTAAATGGGCTGTAGAGACTGTAGGTACAGCAGTGACTGGATTCTGCTATAGATACTAAATGGACTGTAGAGACTGTAGGTACAACAGGGACTGGAATCTGCTATAGATACTACATGGACTGTAGAGACTGTAGGTACAACAGGGACTGGAATCTGCTATAGATACTAAATGGACTGTAGAGACTCTAGGTACAGCAGGGACTGGAATCTGCTATAGATACTACATGGACTGTAGAGACTGTAGGTACAACAGGGACTGGAATCTGCTATAGATACTAAATGGACTGTAGAGACTGTAGGTACAGCAGGGACTGGAATCTGCTATAGATACTAAATGGACTGTAGAGACTGTAGCTACAGCTGGACTATAGGGAATGTAGAGACTGTAGGTACAGCTGGACTATATGGACTGTAGAGACTGTAGGTACAACAGGGACTGGAATCTGCTATAGATACTAAATGGACTGTAGAGACTGTAGTTACAACAGGGACTGGAATCTACTATAGATACTAAATGGACTGTAGAGACTGTAGGTACAGCAGGGACTGGAATCTGCTATAGATACTACATGGACTGTAGAGACTGTAGGTACAACAGGGACTGGAATCTGCTATAGATACTAAATGGACTGTAGAGACTGTAAGTACAGCAGGGACTGGAATCTGCTATAGATACTAAATGGACTGTAGAGACTGTAGGTACAGCAGGGACTGGAATCTGCTATAGATACTACATGGACTGTAGAGACTGTAGGTACAGCAGGGACTGGAATCTGCTATAGATACTACATGGACTGTAGAGACTGTAGGTACAGCAGGGACTGGAATCTGCTATAGATACTAAATGGACTGTAGAGACTGTAGCTACAGCAGGGACTGGAATCTGCTATAGATACTTAATGGACTGTAGAGACTGTAGGTACAGCAGGGACTGGAATCTGCTATAGATACTAAATGGACTGTAGAGACTGTAAGTACAGCAGGGTCTGGAATCTGCTATAGATACTAAATGGACTGTAGAGACTGTAGGTACAGCAGGGACTGGAATCTGCTATAGATACTAAATGGACTGTAGAGACTGTTGGTTTAGCAGGGACTGGAATCTGCTATAGATACCAAATGGACTGTAGAGACTGTAGGTACAGCAGGGACTGGAATCTGCTATAGATACTAAATGGACTGTAGAGACTGTAGGTACAGCAGGGACTGGAATCTGCTATAGATACTAAATGAACTGTAGAGACTGTAGGTACAGCAGGGAATGGAATCTGCTATAGATACTAAATGGACTGTAGAGACTGTAGGTACAACAGGGACTGGAATCTGCTATAGATACTAAATGGACTGTAGAGACTGTAGCTACAGCTGGACTATAGGGAATGTAGAGACTGTAGGTACAGCTGGACTATATGGACTGTAGAGACTGTAGGTACAGCAGGGACTGGAATCTGCTATAGATACTACATGGACTGTAGAGACTGTAGGTACAACAGGGACTGGAATCTGCTATAGATACTAAATGGACTGTAGAGACTGTAAGTACAGCAGGGACTGGAATCTGCTATAGATACTAAATGGACTGTAGAGACTGTAGGTACAGCAGGGACTGGAATCTGCTATAGATACTACATGGACTGTAGAGACTGTAGGTACAGCAGGGACTGGAATCTGCTATAGATACTAAATGAACTGTAGAGACTGTAGGTACAGCAGGGAATGGAATCTGCTATAGATACTAAATGGACTGTAGAGACTGTAGGTACAACAGGGACTGGAATCTGCTATAGATACTACATGGACTGTAGAGACTGTAGGTACAGCTGGACTATAGGGAATGTAGAGACTGTAGGTACAGCTGGACTATAGGGACTGTAGAGACTGTAGGTACAGCAGGGACTGGAATCTGCTATAGATACTACATGAACTGTAGAGACTGTAGGTACAGCAGGGACTGGAATCTGCTATAGATACTAAATGGACTGTAGAGACTGTAGGTACAGCTGGACTGGAATCTGCTATAGATACTATATGGACTGTAGAGACTGTAGGTACAACAGGGACTGGAATCTGCTATAGATACTACATGGACTGTAGAGACTGTAGGTACAACAGGGACTGGAATCTGCTATAGATACTAAATGGACTGTAGAGACTGTAGGTACAGCTGGACTATAGGGAATGTAGAGACTGTAGGTACAGCTGGACTATAGGGACTGTAGAGACTGTAGGTACAACAGGGACTGGAATCTGCTATAGATACTAAATGGACTGTAGAGACTGTAAGTACAGCAGGGACTGGAATCTGCTATAGATACTAAATGGACTGTAGATACTGTAGGTACAGCAGGGACTGGAATCTGCTATAGATACTACATGGACTGTAGAGACTGTAGGTACAGCAGGGACTGGAATCTGCTATAGATACTAAATGAACTGTAGAGACTGTAGGTACAGCAGGGAATGGAATCTGCTATAGATACTAAATGGACTGTAGAGACTGTAGGTACAACAGGGACTGGAATCTGCTATAGATACTACATGGACTGTAGAGACTGTAGGTACAGCTGGACTATAGGGAATGTAGAGACTGTAGGTACAGCTGGACTATAGGGACTGTAGAGACTGTAGGTACAGCAGGGACTGGAATCTGCTATAGATACTACATGAACTGTAGAGACTGTAGGTACAGCAGGGACTGGAATCTGCTATAGATACTAAATGGACTGTAGAGACTGTAGGTACAGCTGGACTGGAATCTGCTATAGATACTATATGGACTGTAGAGACTGTAGGTACAACAGGGACTGGAATCTGCTATAGATACTACATGGACTGTAGAGACTGTAGGTACAACAGGGACTGGAATCTGCTATAGATACTAAATGGACTGTAGAGACTGTAGGTACAGCGGGACTATAGGGAATGTAGAGACTGTAGGTACAGCTGGACTATAGGGACTGTAGAGACTGTAGGTACAGCAGGGACTGGAATCTGCTATAGATACTACATGGACTGTAGAGACTGTAGGTACAGCAGGGACTGGAATCTGCTATAGATACTACATGGACTGTAGAGACTGTAGGTACAGCAGGGACTGGAATCTGCTATAGATACTAAATGGACTGTAGAGACTGTAGGTACAGCAGGGACTGGAATCTGCTATATATACTAAATGGACTGTAGAGACTGTAGGTACAACAGGGACTGGAATCTGTTATAGATACTAAATGGACTGTAGAGACTGTAGGTTTAGCAGGGACTGGAATCTGCTATAGATACTACATGGACTGTAGAGACTGTAGGTTTAGCAGGGACTGGAATCTGCTATAGATACTACATGGACGGTAGAGACTGTAGGTACAGCAGGGACTGGAATCTGCTATAGATACAAAATGAACTGTAGAGACTCTAGGTACAGCAGGGACTGGAATCTGCTATAGATACTAAATGGACTGTAGAGACTGTAGGTTTAGCAGGGACTGGAATCTGCTATAGATACTACATGGACTGTAGAGACTGTAGGTTTAGCAGGGACTGGAATCTGCTAGAGATACTACATGGACTGTAGAGACTGTAGGTACAGCAGGGACTGGAATCTGCTAGAGATACTACATGGACTGTAGAGACTGTAGGTACAGCAGGGACTGGAATCTGCTAGAGATACTACATGGACTGTAGAGACTGTAGGTACAGCAGGGACTGGAATCTGCTATAGATACTACATGGACTGTAGAGACTGTAGCTACAGCAGGGACTGGAATCTGCTATAGATACTAAATGGACTGTAGAGACTGTAGGTACAACAGGGACTAGAATCTGCTATAGATACTACATGGACTGTAGAGACTGTAGCTACAGCAGGGAATGGAATCTGCTATAGATACTAAATGGACTGTAGAGACTGTAGGTACAGCAGGGACTGGAATCTGCTATAGATACTAAATGAACTGTAGAGACTGTAGGTACAGCAGGGAATGGAATCTGCTATAGATACTAAATGGACTGTAGAGACTGTAGGTACAACAGGGACTGGAATCTGCTATAGATACTACATGGACTGTAGAGACTGTAGGTACAGCTGGACTATAGGGAATGTAGAGACTGTAGGTACAGCTGGACTATAGGGACTGTAGAGACTGTAGGTACAGCAGGGACTGGAATCTGCTATAGATACTACATGAACTGTAGAGACTGTAGGTACAGCAGGGACTGGAATCTGCTATAGATACTAAATGGACTGTAGAGACTGTAGGTACAGCTGGACTGGAATCTGCTATAGATACTATATGGACTGTAGAGACTGTAGGTACAACAGGGACTGGAATCTGCTATAGATACTACATGGACTGTAGAGACTGTAGGTACAACAGGGACTGGAATCTGCTATAGATACTAAATGGACTGTAGAGACTGTAGGTACAGCTGGACTATAGGGAATGTAGAGACTGTAGGTACAGCTGGACTATAGGGACTGTAGAGACTGTAGGTACAACAGGGACTGGAATCTGCTATAGATACTAAATGGACTGTAGAGACTGTAAGTACAGCAGGGACTGGAATCTGCTATAGATACTAAATGGACTGTAGATACTGTAGGTACAGCAGGGACTGGAATCTGCTATAGATACTACATGGACTGTAGAGACTGTAGGTACAGCAGGGACTGGAATCTGCTATAGATACTAAATGAACTGTAGAGACTGTAGGTACAGCAGGGAATGGAATCTGCTATAGATACTAAATGGACTGTAGAGACTGTAGGTACAACAGGGACTGGAATCTGCTATAGATACTACATGGACTGTAGAGACTGTAGGTACAGCTGGACTATAGGGAATGTAGAGACTGTAGGTACAGCTGGACTATAGGGACTGTAGAGACTGTAGGTACAGCAGGGACTGGAATCTGCTATAGATACTACATGAACTGTAGAGACTGTAGGTACAGCAGGGACTGGAATCTGCTATAGATACTAAATGGACTGTAGAGACTGTAGGTACAGCTGGACTGGAATCTGCTATAGATACTATATGGACTGTAGAGACTGTAGGTACAACAGGGACTGGAATCTGCTATAGATACTACATGGACTGTAGAGACTGTAGGTACAACAGGGACTGGAATCTGCTATAGATACTAAATGGACTGTAGAGACTGTAGGTACAGCGGGACTATAGGGAATGTAGAGACTGTAGGTACAGCTGGACTATAGGGACTGTAGAGACTGTAGGTACAGCAGGGACTGGAATCTGCTATAGATACTACATGGACTGTAGAGACTGTAGGTACAGCAGGGACTGGAATCTGCTATAGATACTACATGGACTGTAGAGACTGTAGGTACAGCAGGGACTGGAATCTGCTATAGATACTAAATGGACTGTAGAGACTGTAGGTACAGCAGGGACTGGAATCTGCTATATATACTAAATGGACTGTAGAGACTGTAGGTACAACAGGGACTGGAATCTGTTATAGATACTAAATGGACTGTAGAGACTGTAGGTTTAGCAGGGACTGGAATCTGCTATAGATACTACATGGACTGTAGAGACTGTAGGTTTAGCAGGGACTGGAATCTGCTATAGATACTACATGGACGGTAGAGACTGTAGGTACAGCAGGGACTGGAATCTGCTATAGATACAAAATGAACTGTAGAGACTCTAGGTACAGCAGGGACTGGAATCTGCTATAGATACTAAATGGACTGTAGAGACTGTAGGTTTAGCAGGGACTGGAATCTGCTATAGATACTACATGGACTGTAGAGACTGTAGGTTTAGCAGGGACTGGAATCTGCTAGAGATACTACATGGACTGTAGAGACTGTAGGTACAGCAGGGACTGGAATCTGCTAGAGATACTACATGGACTGTAGAGACTGTAGGTACAGCAGGGACTGGAATCTGCTAGAGATACTACATGGACTGTAGAGACTGTAGGTACAGCAGGGACTGGAATCTGCTATAGATACTACATGGACTGTAGAGACTGTAGCTACAGCAGGGACTGGAATCTGCTATAGATACTAAATGGACTGTAGAGACTGTAGGTACAACAGGGACTAGAATCTGCTATAGATACTACATGGACTGTAGAGACTGTAGCTACAGCAGGGAATGGAATCTGCTATAGATACTAAATGGACTGTAGAGACTGTAGGTACAGCAGGGACTGGAATCTGCTATAGATACTAAATGGACTGTAGAGACTGTAGGTACAGCAGGGACTGGAATCTGCTATAGATACTACATGGACTGTAGAGACTGTAGGCACAGCAGGGACTGGAATCTGCTATAGATACTACATGGACTGTAGAGACTGTAGGTACAGCAGGGACTGGAATCTGCTATATATACTAAATGGACTGTAGAGACTGTAGGTACAACAGGGACTGGAATCTGCTATAGATACTAAATGGACTGTAGAGACTGTAGGTACAGCAGGGACTGGAATCTGC
Source organism: Salvelinus fontinalis (assembly GCF_029448725.1). Taxonomy (NCBI): domain Eukaryota; kingdom Metazoa; phylum Chordata; class Actinopteri; order Salmoniformes; family Salmonidae; genus Salvelinus; species Salvelinus fontinalis. Next base: position 28,074 of record NW_026600592.1, on the reverse strand, counting down.
TATAGATACTAAATGGACTGTAGAGACTGTAGGTACAGCAGGGACTGGAATCTGCTATAGATACTACATGGACTGTAGAGACTGTAGGTACAGCAGGGACTGGAATCTGCTATAGATACTAAATTGACTGTAGAGACTGTAGCTACAGCAGGGACTGGAATCTGCTATACATTTACATTTTACATTTAAGTCATTTAGCAGACGCTCTTATCCAGAGCGACTTACAAATTGGTGCATTCACCTAATGACATCCAGTGGAACAGCCACTTTACAATAGTGCATCTACATCTTTTAAGGGGGGGGGGGGGGGGCAGAAGGATTGCTTTATCCTATCCTAGGTATTCCTTGAAGAGGTGGGGTTTCAGCTGTCTCCGGAAGGTGGTGATTGACTCCGCTGTCCTGGCGTCGTGAGGGAGTTTGTTCCACCATTGGGGTGCCAGAGCAGCGAACAGTTTTGATTGGGCTGAGCGGGAACTGTACTTCCTCAGTGGTAGGGAGGCGAGCAGGCCAGAGGTGGATGAACGCAGTGCCCTTGTTTGGGTGTAGGGCCTGATCAGAGCCTGAAGGTACTGAGGTGCCGTTCCCCTCACAGCTCCGTAGGCAAGCACCATGGTCTTGTAGCGGATGCGAGCTTCAACTGGAAGCCAGTGGAGAGAGCGGAGGAGCGGGGTGACGTGAGAGAACTTGGGAAGGTTGAACACCAGACGGGCTGCGGCGTTCTGGATGAGTTGTAGGGGTTTGATGGCACAGGCAGGGAGCCCAGCCAACAGCGAGTTGCAGTAATCCAGACGGGAGATGACAAGTGCCTGGATTAGGACCTGCGCCGCTTCCTGTGTGAGGCAGGGTCGTACTCTGCGGATGTTGTAGAGCATGAACCTACAGGAACGGGCCACCGCCTTGATGTTAGTTGAGAACGACAGGGTGTTGTCCAGGATCACGCCAAGGTTCTTAGCGCTCTGGGAGGAGGACACAATGGAGTTGTCAACCGTGATGGCGAGATCATGGAACGGGCAGTCCTTCCCCGGGAGGAAGAGCAGCTCCGTCTTGCCGAGGTTCAGCTTGAGGTGGTGATCCGTCATCCACACTGATATGTCTGCCAGACATGCAGAGATGCGATTCGCCACCTGGTCATCAGAAGGGGGAAAGGAGAAGATTAGTTGTGTGTCGTCTGCATAGCAATGATAGGAGAGACCATGTGAGGTTATGACAGAGCCAAGTGACTTGGTGTATAGCGAGAATAGGAGAGGGCCTAGAACAGAGCCCTGGGGGACACCAGTGGTGAGAGCGCGTGGTGAGGAGACAGATTCTCGCCACGCCACCTGGTAGGAGCGACCTGTCAGGTAGGACGCAATCCAAGCGTGGGCCGCGCCGGAGATGCCCAACTCGGAGAGGGTGGAGAGGAGGATCTGATGGTTCACAGTATCGAAGGCAGCCGATAGGTCTAGAAGGATGAGAGCAGAGGAAAGAGAGTTAGCTTTAGCAGTGCGGAGCGCCTCCGTGATACAGAGAAGAGCAGTCTCAGTTGAGTGACTAGTCTTGAAACCTGACTGATTTGGATCAAGAAGGTCATTCTGAGAGAGATAGCAGGAGAGCTGGCCAAGGACGGCACGTTCAAGAGTTTTGGAGAGAAAAGAAAGAAGGGATACTGGTCTGTAGTTGTTGACATCGGAGGGATCGAGTGTAGGTTTTTTCAGAAGGGGTGCAACTCTCGCTCTCTTGAAGACGGAAGGGACGTAGCCAGCGGTCAGGGATGAGTTGATGAGCGAGGTGAGGTAAGGGAGAAGGTCTCCGGAAATGGTCTGGAGAAGAGAGGAGGGGATAGGGTCAAGCGGGCAGGTTGTTGGGCGGCCGGCCGTCACAAGACGCGAGATTTCATCTGGAGAGAGGGGAGAGAAAGAGGTCAAAGCACAGGGTAGGGCAGTGTGAGCAGAACCAGCGGTGTCGTTTGACTTAGCAAACGAGGATCGGATGTCGTCGACCTTCTTTTCAAAATGGTTGACGAAGTCGTCTGCAGAGAGGGAGGAGGGGGGGGGGAGGGGGAGGAGGATTCAGGAGGGAGGAGAAGGTGGCAAAGAGCTTCCTAGGGTTAGAGGCAGATGCTTGGAATTTAGAGTGGTAGAAAGTGGCTTTAGCAGCAGAGACAGAAGAGGAAAATGTAGAGAGGAGGGAGTGAAAGGATGCCAGGTCCGCAGGGAGGCGAGTTTTCCTCCATTTCCGCTCGGCTGCCCGGAGCCCTGTTCTGTGAGCTCGCAATGAGTCGTCGAGCCACGGAGCGGGAGGGGAGGACCGAGCCGGCCTGGAGGATAGGGGACATAGAGAGTCAAAGGATGCAGAAAGGGAGGAGAGGAGGGTTGAGGAGGCAGAATCAGGAGATAGGTTGGAGAAGGTTTGGGCAGAGGGAAGAGATGATAGGATGGAAGAGGAGAGAGTAGCGGGGGAGAGAGAGCGAAGGTTGGGACGGCGCGATACCATCCGAGTAGGGGCAGTGTGGGAAGTGTTGGACGAGAGCGAGAGGGAAAAGGATACAAGGTAGTGGTCGGAGACTTGGAGGGGAGTTGCAATGAGGTTAGTGGAAGAACAGCATCTAGTAAAGATGAGGTCAAGCGTATTGCCTGCCTTGTGAGTAGGGGGGGAAGGTGAGAGGGTGAGGTCAAAAGAGGAGAGGAGTGGAAAGAAGGAGGCAGAGAGGAATGAGTCAAAGGTAGACATGGGGAGGTTAAAGTCACCCAGAACTGTGAGAGGTGAGCCGTCCTCAGGAAAGGAGCTTATCAAGGCATCAAGCTCATTGATGAACTCTCCAAGGGAACCTGGAGGGCGATAAATGATAAGGATGTTAAGCTTGAAAGGGCTGGTAACTGTGACAGCATGGAATTCAAAGGAGGCGATAGACAGATGGGTAAGGGGAGAAAGAGAGAATGACCACTTGGGAGAGATGAGGATCCCGGTGCCACCACCCCGCTGACCAGAAGCTCTCGGGGTGTGCGAGAACACGTGGGCAGACGAAGAGAGAGCAGTAGGAGTAGCAGTGTTATCTGTGGTGAGCCATGTTTCCGTCAGTGCCAAGAAGTCGAGGGACTGGAGGGAGGCATAGGCTGAGATGAGCTCTGCCTTGTTGGCCGCGGATCGGCAGTTCCAGAGGCTACCGGAGACCTGGAACTCCACGTGGGTCGTGCGGGCTGGGACCACCAGGTTAGGGTGGGCGCGGCCACGCGGTGTGAGGCGTTTGTATGGTCTGTGCAGAGAGGAGAGAACAGGGATAGACAGACACATATTTGACAGGCTACAGAAGAGGCTACGCTAAAGCAAAGGAGATTAGAATGACAAGTGGGCTACACGTCTCGAATGTTCAGAAAGTTAAGCTTACGTAGCAAAAAATCAATAAAATTACAAATCTTATTGACTAAAATGATATAGTACTGCTGGCTGGTGAAGTAGCCTGGCTAGCAGTAGCTGCGTTGTTGAAAGTGAAGCTGGCTAGGTGACCTCGACAGTTTCTCTAAATTTCTCTAAACTACACAATTATCATGGATACAAGGACAGCAAAGACAACTAGCTAACACTACGCTAATCAAGTCGTTCCGTTGTAATGTAAGTTTCTACAGTGCTGCTATTCGGTAGAAGTTGGCTAGCTAGCAGTGTTAGCTAGCAGTGTTGGCTAGGTAGGAGGACAGCAGCGCGGCAGGCGAAACTAGCTGGCTAGCTAACCGATAATTACTCAAAGTTACACAATTATCTTAGATACAAAGCTAGCAAAGAAAACTATGTAGCTAGCTAACACTACACAAAACAAGTCGTTCCGTTGTATTGTAATCGTTTCTACAATGCTCTTCGGTGGCAAGCTGGCTAGCTAGCAGTGATGGCTACGTTGCGTTAATTTCGAACGAAAATAGCTCGCTAGCGAACCTCAATAACGACGCAATTATGTTTGATAAAAGACGGCTATGTAGCTAGCTAAGATCAAACAAATCAAACCGTTGTACTGTAATGAAAATGAAAATCAGACCGTTGTACTATAATGAAATGTAATGAAAAGTTATACTACTATTCGGTAGACGGTGGACGTTTGCTAGCTGCTGGGCAGATAGCAGTGGACAACGAGACGACGAAATACGATAATTACGCAGTTATCTTTGATACACAGACGGCTATGTAGCTAGTTAAGAAGAAATTGCTAAGGTTGGACAAATTAAATCGTTGTACTATAATGAAATGTAATGAAAAGTTATAAAAGTTATACTACCTGCAGAGCGAATGCAGAGCGAATGAGGTGGTGCTATAGGCTGACAGCACATAGATACTATAGATACTAAATGGACTGTAGAGACTGTAGGTACAGCAGGGACTGGAATCTGCTATAGATCTAAATGGACTGTAGAGACTGTAAGTACAGCAGGGTCTGGAATCTGCTATAGATACTAAATGGACTGTAGAGACTGTAGGTACAGCAGGGACTGGAATCTGCTATAGATACTAAATGGACTGTAGAGACTGTAGGTTTAGCAGGGACTGGAATCTGCTATAGATACTAAATGGACTGTAGAGACTGTAGGTACAACAGGGACTGGAATCTGCTATAGATAAAAAAATGGACTGTAGAGACTGTAGCTACAGCTGGACTATAGGGAATGTAGAGACTGTAGGTACAGCTGGACTATATGGACTGTAGAGACTGTAGGTACAACAGGGACTGGAATCTGCTATAGATACTAAATGGACTGTAGAGACTGTAGGTACAACAGGGACTGGAATCTGCTATAGATAGTAAATGGACTGTAGAGACTGTAGGTACAGCAGGGACTGGAATCTGCTATAGATACTACATGGACTGTAGAGACTGTAGGTACAACAGGGACTGGAATCTGCTATAGATACTAAATGGACTGTAGAGACTGTAAGTACAGCAGGGACTGGAATCTGCTATAGATACTAAATGGACTGTAGAGACTGTAGGTACAGCAGGGACTGGAATCTGCTATAGATACTAAATGGGCTGTAGAGACTGTAGGTACAGCAGTGACTGGATTCTGCTATAGATACTAAATGGACTGTAGAGACTGTAGGTACAACAGGGACTGGAATCTGCTATAGATACTACATGGACTGTAGAGACTGTAGGTACAACAGGGACTGGAATCTGCTATAGATACTAAATGGACTGTAGAGACTCTAGGTACAGCAGGGACTGGAATCTGCTATAGATACTACATGGACTGTAGAGACTGTAGGTACAACAGGGACTGGAATCTGCTATAGATACTAAATGGACTGTAGAGACTGTAGGTACAGCAGGGACTGGAATCTGCTATAGATACTAAATGGACTGTAGAGACTGTAGCTACAGCTGGACTATAGGGAATGTAGAGACTGTAGGTACAGCTGGACTATATGGACTGTAGAGACTGTAGGTACAACAGGGACTGGAATCTGCTATAGATACTAAATGGACTGTAGAGACTGTAGTTACAACAGGGACTGGAATCTACTATAGATACTAAATGGACTGTAGAGACTGTAGGTACAGCAGGGACTGGAATCTGCTATAGATACTACATGGACTGTAGAGACTGTAGGTACAACAGCGACTGGAATCTGCTATAGATACTAAATGGACTGTAGAGACTGTAAGTACAGCAGGGACTGGAATCTGCTATAGATACTAAATGGACTGTAGAGACTGTAGGTACAGCAGGGACTGGAATCTGCTATAGATACTACATGGACTGTAGAGACTGTAGGTACAGCAGGGACTGGAATCTGCTATAGATACTACATGGACTGTAGAGACTGTAGGTACAGCAGGGACTGGAATCTGCTATAGATACTACATGGACTGTAGAGACTGTAGCTACAGCAGGGACTGGAATCTGCTATAGATACTTAATGGACTGTAGAGACTGTAGGTACAGCAGGGACTGGAATCTGCTATAGATACTAAATGGACTGTAGAGACTGTAAGTACAGCAGGGTCTGGAATCTGCTATAGATACTAAATGGACTGTAGAGACTGTAGGTACAGCAGGGACTGGAATCTGCTATAGATACTAAATGGACTGTAGAGACTGTTGGTTTAGCAGGGACTGGAATCTGCTATAGATACCAAATGGACTGTAGAGACTGTAGGTACAGCAGGGACTGGAATCTGCTATAGATACTAAATGGACTGTAGAGACTGTAGGTACAGCAGGGACTGGAATCTGCTATAGATACTAAATGAACTGTAGAGACTGTAGGTACAGCAGGGAATGGAATCTGCTATAGATACTAAATGGACTGTAGAGACTGTAGGTACAACAGGGACTGGAATCTGCTATAGATACTAAATGGACTGTAGAGACTGTAGCTACAGCTGGACTATAGGGAATGTAGAGACTGTAGGTACAGCTGGACTATATGGACTGTAGAGACTGTAGGTACAGCAGGGACTGGAATCTGCTATAGATACTACATGGACTGTAGAGACTGTAGGTACAACAGGGACTGGAATCTGCTATAGATACTAAATGGACTGTAGAGACTGTAAGTACAGCAGGGACTGGAATCTGCTATAGATACTAAATGGACTGTAGAGACTGTAGGTACAGCAGGGACTGGAATCTGCTATAGATACTACATGGACTGTAGAGACTGTAGGTACAGCAGGGACTGGAATCTGCTATAGATACTAAATGAACTGTAGAGACTGTAGGTACAGCAGGGAATGGAATCTGCTATAGATACTAAATGGACTGTAGAAACTGTAGGTACAACAGGGACTGGAATCTGCTATAGATACTACATGGACTGTAGAGACTGTAGGTACAGCTGGACTATAGGGAATGTAGAGACTGTAGGTACAGCTGGACTATAGGGACTGTAGAGACTGTAGGTACAGCAGGGACTGGAATCTGCTATAGATACTACATGAACTGTAGAGACTGTAGGTACAGCAGGGACTGGAATCTGCTATAGATACTAAATGGACTGTAGAGACTGTAGGTACAGCTGGACTGGAATCTGCTATAGATACTAAATGGACTGTAGAGACTGTAGGTACAACAGGGACTGGAATATGCTATAGATACTACATGGACTGTAGAGACTGTAGGTACAACAGGGACTGGAATCTGCTATACATACTAAATGGACTGTAGAGACTGTAGGTACAGCTGGACTATAGGGAATGTAGAGACTGTAGGTACAGCTGGACTATAGGGACTGTAGAGACTGTAGGTACAGCAGGGACTGGAATCTGCTATAGATACTACATGGACTGTAGAGACTGTAGGTACAGCAGGGACTGGAATCTGCTATAGATACTACATGGACTGTAGAGACTGTAGGTACAGCAGGGACTGGAATCTGCTATAGATACTAAATGGACTGTAGAGACTGTAGGTACAGCAGGGACTGGAATCTGCTATATATACTAAATGGACTGTAGAGACTGTAGGTACAACAGGGACTGGAATCTGCTATAGATACTAAATGGACTGTAGAGACTGTAGGTACAGCAGGGACTGGAATCTGCTATAGATACTAAATGGACTGTAGAGACTGTAGGTACAGCAGGGACTGGAATCTGCTATAGATACTACATGGACGGTAGAGACTGTAGGTACAGCAGGGACTGGAATCTGCTATAGATACCAAATGAACTGTAGAGACTCTAGGTACAGCAGGGACTGGAATCTGCTATAGATACTAAATGGACTGTAGAGTCTGTAGGTTTAGCAGGGACTGGAATCTGCTATAGATACTACATGGACTGTAGAGACTGTAGGTTTAGCAGGGACTGGAATCTGCTATAGATACTACATGGACTGAAGAGACTGTAGGTTTAGCAGGGACTGGAATCTGCTAGAGATACTACATGGACTGTAGAGACTGTAGGTACAGCAGGGACTGGAATCTGCTATAGATACTACATGGACTGTAGAGACTGTAGGTACAACAGGGACTGGAATCTGCTATAGATACTAAATGGACTGTAGAGACTGTAAGTACAGCAGGGACTGGAATCTGCTATAGATACTAAATGGACTGTAGAGACTATAGGTACAGCAGGGACTGGAATCTGCTATAGATACTAAATGGACTGTAGAGACTGTAGGTACAGCAGTGACTGGATTCTGCTATAGATACTAAATGGACTGTAGAGACTGTAGGTACAACAGGGACTGGAATCTGCTATAGATACTACATGGACTGTAGAGACTGTAGGTACAACAGGGACTGGAATCTGCTATAGATACTAAATGGACTGTAGAGACTGTAGGTACAGCAGGGTCTGGAATCTGCTATAGATACTAAATGGACTGTAGAGACTGTAGGTACAGCAGGGACTGGAATCTGCTATAGATACTAAATGGACTGTAGAGACTGTAGGTTTAGCAGGGACTGGAATCTGCTATAGATACTAAATGGACTGTAGAGACTGTAGGTACAGCAGGGACTGGAATCTGCTATAGATACTAAATGGACTGTAGAGACTGTAGGTACAGCAGGGACTGGAATCTGCTATAGATACTAAATGAACTGTAGAGACTGTAGGTACAGCAGGGAATGGAATCTGCTATAGATACTAAATGGACTGTAGAGACTGTAGGTACAACAGGGACTGGAATCTGCTATAGATACTAAATGGACTGTAGAAACTGTAGCTACAGCTGGACTATAGGGAATGTAGAGACTGTAGGTACAGCTGGACTATATGGACTGTAGAGACTGTAGGTACAACAGGGACTGGAATCTGCTATAGATACTAAATGGACTGTAGAGACTGTAGGTACAACAGGGACTGGAATCTGCTATAGATACTAAATGGACTGTAGAGACTGTAGGTACAGCAGGGACTGGAATCTGCTATAGATACTACATGGACTGTAGAGACTGTAGGTACAACAGGGACTGGAATCTGCTATAGATACTAAATGGACTGTAGAGACTGTAAGTACAGCAGGGACTGGAATCTGCTATAGATACTAAATGGACTGTAGAGACTGTAGGTACAGCAGGGAATGGAATCTGCTATAGATACTACATGGACTGTAGAGACTGTAGGTACAGCAGGGACTGGAATCTGCTATAGATACTAAATGAACTGTAGAGACTGTAGGTACAGCAGGGAATGGAATCTGCTATAGATACTAAATGGACTGTAGAGACTGTAGGTACAACAGGGACTGGAATCTGCTATAGATACTACATGGACTGTAGAGACTGTAGGTACAGCTGGACTATAGGGAATGTAGAGACTGTAGGTACAGCTGGACTATAGGGACTGTAGAGACTGTAGGTACAGCAGGGACTGGAATCTGCTATAGATACTACATGAACTGTAGAGACTGTAGGTACAGCAGGGACTGGAATCTGCTATAGATACTAAATGGACTGTAGAGACTGTAGGTACAGCTGGACTGGAATCTGCTATAGATACTAAATGGACTGTAGAGACTGTAGGTACAACAGGGACTGGAATCTGCTATAGATACTACATGGACTGTAGAGACTGTATGTACAACAGGGACTGGAATCTGCTATAGATACTAAATGGACTGTAGAGACTGTAGGTACAGCTGGACTATAGGGAATGTAGAGACTGTAGGTACAGCTGGACTATAGGGACTGTAGAGACTGTAGGTACAGCAGGGACTGGAATCTGCTATAGATACTACATGGACTGTAGAGACTGTAGGTACAACAGGGACTGGAATCTGCTATAGATACTACATGGACTGTAGAGACTGTAGGTACAGCAGGGACTGGAATCTGCTATAGATACTAAATGGACTGTAGAGACTGTAGGTACAGCAGGGACTGGAATCTGCTATTTATACTAAATGGACTGTAGAGACTGTAGGTACAACAGGGACTGGAATCTGCTATAGATACTAAATGGACTGTAGAGACTGTAGGTACAGCAGGGACTGGAATCTGCTATAGATACTAAATGGACTGTAGAGACTGTAGGTACAGCAGGGACTGGAATCTGCTATAGATACTACATGGACGGTAGAGACTGTAGGTACAGCAGGGACTGGAATCTGCTATAGATACCAAATGAACTGTAGAGACTCTAGGTACAGCAGGGACTGGAATCTGCTATAGATACTAAATGGACTGTAGAGACTGTAGGTTTAGCAGGGACTGGAATCTGCTATAGATACTACATGGACTGTAGAGACTGTAGGTTTAGCAGGGACTGGAATCTGCTATAGATACTACATGGACTGTAGAGACTGTAGGTACAGCAGGGACTGGAATCTGCTAGAGATACTACATGGACTGTAGAGACTGTAGGTACAGCCCGGACTGGAATCTGCTAGAGATACTACATGGACTGTAGAGACTGTAGGTACAGCAGGGACTGGAATCTGCTATAGATACTACATGGACTGTAGAGACTGTAGCTACAGCAGGGACTGGAATCTGCTATAGATACTAAATGGACTGTAGAGACTGTAGGTACAACAGGGACTGGAATCTGCTATAGATACTAAATGGACTGTAGAGACTGTAGGTACAGCAGGGACTGGAATCTGCTATAGATACTACATGGACTGTAGAGACTGTAGGTACAGCAGGGACTGGAATCTGCTATAGATACTAAATGGACTGTAGAGACTGTAGCTACAGCAGGGACTGGAATCTGCTATAGATACTAAATGGACTGTAGAGACTGTAGGTACAGCAGGGACTGGAATCTGCTATAGATACTAAATGGACTGTAGAGACTGTAAGTACAGCAGGGTCTGGAATCTGCTATAGATACTAAATGGACTGTAGAGACTGTAGGTACAGCAGGGACTGGAATCTGCTATAGATACTAAATGGACTGTAGAGACTGTAGGTTTAGCAGGGACTGGAATCTGCTACAGATACTAAATGGACTGTAGAGACTGTAGGTACAGCAGGGACTGGAATCTGCTATAGATACTAAATGAACTGTAGAGACTGTAGGTACAGCAGGGACTGGAATCTGCTATAGATACTAAATGAACTGTAGAGACTGTAGGTACAGCAGGGAATGGAATCTGCTATAGATACTAAATGGACTGTAGAGACTGTAGCTACAGCTGGACTATAGGGAATGTAGAGACTGTAGGTACAGCTGGACTATATGGACTGTAGATACTGTAAGTACAACAGGGACTGGAATCTGCTATAGATACTAAATGGACTGTAGAGACTGTAGGTACAACAGGGACTGGAATCTGCTATAGATACTAAATGGACTGTAGAGACTGTAGGTACATCAGGGACTGGAATCTGCTATAGATACTACATGGACTGTAGAGACTGTAGGTACAACAGGGACTGGAATCTGCTATAGATACTACATGGACTGTAGAGACTGTAGGTACAACAGGGACTGGAATCTGCTATAGATACTAAATGGACTGTAGAGACTGTAGGTACAGCAGGGACTGGAATCTGCTATAGATACTACATGGACTGTAGAGACTGTAGGTACAGCAGGGACTGGAATCTGCTATAGATACTAAATGGACTGTAGAGACTGTAGGTACAGCAGGGACTGGAATCTGCTATAGATACTAAATGGACTGTAGAGACTGTAGGTACAGCAGGGACTGGAATCTGCTATAGATACTAAATGGACTGTAGAGACTGTAGGTACAGCAGGGACTGGAATCTGCTATAGATACTAAATGGACTGTAGAGACTGTAGGTACAGCAGAAACTGGAATCTGCTATAGATACTACATGGACTGTAGAGACTGTAGGTACAGCAGGGACTGGAATCTGCTATAGATACTAAATGAACTGTAGAGACTGTAGGTACAGCAGGGAATGGAATCTGCTATAGATACTAAATGGACTGTAGAGACTGTAGGTACAACAGGGACTGGAATCTGCTATAGATACTACATGGACTGTAGAGACTGTAGGTTTAGCAGGGACTGGAATCTGCTATAGATACTAAATGGACTGTAGAGACTGTAGGTACAACAGGGACTGGAATCTGCTATAGATACTACATGGACTGTAGAGACTGTAGGTACAGCTGGACTATAGGGAATGTAGAGACTGTAGGTACAGCTGGACTATAGGGATTGTAGAGACTGTAGGTACAGCAGGGACTGGAATCTGCTATAGATACTACATGAACTGTAGAGACTGTAGGTACAGCAGGGACTGGAATCTGCTAGAGATACTACATGGACTGTAGAGACTGTAGGTACAGCAGGGACTGGAATCTGCTATAGATACTACATGGACTGTAGAGACTGTAGGTACAGCAGGGACTGGAATCTGCTATAGATACTACATGGACTGTAGAGACTGTAGGTACAGCTGGACTATAGGGAATGTAGAGGAACATTCAACATTCCAAAGTCTATCGTCAGTACAGTACAGCTAAACCAGAAATGTCCAGCTTTTAGGCTTCTGAGGTGACAGTTACTTCTAATCCCCGGTGACGTCACTGTATGAGGCTTCAGCTATCCACCATCTTACATAAGGCTTGGAGTCTCCACCTCACCCCTGCCTCAACTCTCTGTATCTGAATAAGACTTTATCAACACTGTGTGGGAGAGAGGCAGAGCATAACAAGGGTTTTACTAGGGGAGGAGGGGACCGGTGTTGAGTCAGAGACAGACAGGAGACAGGAGGAAGATATCAGTGTGTGGACTCTAGGCTGGTATTTACATTACTATTATAAACAGACCTTCATATAATCTGGGAGGGCTGGATACACACATCCTCTGTTACCCAGGAAAGCACTTTGTCACACACATACGCACGCACACACAAGCTTCGACACACACGCGTGCACAAATTCACGCACGTACGCACGCTCACACATACACACACAGATACAAGCACACACATTATTGTACACACACTCACGGTGTGTTCCCTCCCCTCTCCTGCAGACCAGAATGAGTGTGAGGATGGGCTGGATGACTGTGAGAGTAGAGGCATGCGCTGTAAGAACCTGATCGGAACCTACATGTGTATCTGTAACCCTGGTTACACAAGGGCCCCTAACGGAGAGGGCTGCATAGGTAAGACACACACACTAACACAGGTTTCATCACCAGTTCATGGCTGGTCTATGTTATGGGGTTATTCAATTCACATATACACCAAACTTACCAAGACACCAAAGAGGAGTATGATCCCATACAATGTACACACAATGTTCATATCATCTACTTCTAGTAGCAAACAATACATGTGATAATGGATCTGTAGTTCATGTAGGATTCTGTTGAGGTTATAACCATCACACTTCATGGTGATTTGTCCATCTGGTGAACTAATGCAATAAACTGACATTCATCTCACAATATCTGATCTAGTTTTATGCAGACTACCCTGCACATCTGTTCTGGATTGAATCACTGTATCTCCACCGTGTGTGTGTGTGTGTGTGTGTGTGTGTGTGTGTGTGTGTGTGTGTGTGTGTGTGTGTGTGTGTGTGTGTGTGTGTGTGTGTGTGTGTGTGTGTGTGTGTGTGTGTGTGTGTGTGTAGATCTGAACGAGTGCTCTGCTAAGCCAGGTATCTGTGAGAACGGTCGTTGTGAGAACACGGTTGGAAGCTATCGCTGCAGGTGTGACCAAGGCTTCAGCGCCAACCCTACACAGACTGAATGTATAGGTAAATACCCCCCTCTCCCTACATCTCTCTCACTCACACCCTACACAGACTGAATGTATAGGTAAATACCCCCCTCTCCCTACATCTCTCTCACTCACACCCTACACAGACTGAATGTATAGGTAAATACACCCCTCTCCCTACATCTCTCTCACTCACACCCTACACAGACTGAATGTATAGGTAAATACACCCCTTTCCCTACATCTCTCTCACTCACACCCTACACAGACTGAATGTATAGCTAAATACCCCCCTCTCCCTACATCTCTCTCACTCACACCCTACACAGACTCACTCACACCCTTCTCTCTCTCTCTCTCTCTCTCTCTCTCTCTCTTCGGAGTGCATGCTGGGAAGTGAGTCGTCAAGCAGGAGTGTTTGTGAGAGCGACTGGATTTCTTTTCCTTCTATTGGGTTTTGGTATGTAAATATATATATATTGATTAGTTGGTTTAAAGATAATTGTTCTACTTATTAATTAACAAGTAGAGGGGTGGTGGGATAGTTTGAGGTTGTTTGTTTTCGCGAGGGCACAACCAGCTGGTTGAGGCTGGTTAAAATGTCCGCTCGTGAGAATTTGGAGTATGAAAAACTTAGTCGGCGCAATGGAATTAAGATTTTGGCAGAGGTTGGATGTTCAGTGGAAGAATGTGTTTTAGCGGTAGGTAGTATGATTGGGTATGATAGCATTAAATCAGCCTCAAGGATGAATAGCGCAGTAGTGATATTCTTAGATTCTATTGGAAAAGTGAATACGATGGTGGAGAACGGTGTTGTTTTGAGGGAGACACAGACGAAGGTATTTCCACTTATGAATCCGGCTAAGAAGGTTATATTGTCTAACGTACCACCATTTGTTAGAGATGAAGTGTTGGAGAGAGAATTATCGCGTCATGGTCAAATTGTGTCTACAATAAAGAAAGTTCTTTTTGGATGCAAATCTCCGTTGCTGAAACATGTCGTGTCTCATAGGAGGCAAGTGTATATGATCTTAAAAAAGGACGTTGATGAACTGAATTTAGCGTTTAGTTTTAAGATTGATGGATTTGATTATGTGTTTTACGCTTCTACTGAATCAATGAAATGTTTTGGGTGTGGAAGAGAGGGGCATTTGGTGCGTAGTTGTCCTGAGAAGGAGCGCGCAGAGCCCGGTAGTAGTTATAGTGATGGTACAGATAATGCATTTACGCAAAGAGATGAAACTGCTAAAAGTACGGGGGAAGGAAGTAGGTGGGCAGATGTGGTTGGAAAAGGGGGAGAGGAAGGCAGTGTGGATACGGGGACAATTGTGGTGGATCAGAACAAGGAGGGAGGGGAAGCAGTCTGTGAGATTGCGACTGCCGTTGCTGAGGTGGTGTTGGAAAGTGAAATTGGAGATAAAGAGGAAATTGAAATAACAGGAAAGGAAGAAGCTGTTTTCAAAGTACCGAGAAGTAAGAGAAAGAATGTAGGGGGGGGTGAAGGGTCTAATTCTAAGAGGAAGGTAGAGATTGATAAATTAGTTGAAGATGAAAAGGTTGAAGATTTAGGGGAGTTTTCCTCTGGGGAGGAGAGCGGGAGTGAGTCATCTGACGCGTCGCAACAAAATAGTGAGATAATTGGGGAGGAAGGAAGGTATGGAATTAAGAAGGTACGCCAATTTCTGAAGTTGACAAAAGGGAAGAAATATATGCAGGATTACAATATAACTGATTTTTTCCCTGAAAGTGAATTGTTTATTGAATCAGCAAAGTTTTTGATGTCAAAAATAACAGGGGGAGGTTTGACAAGCCCTGAAATTGCTAGACTTAAGAAGGTGGTCACGAGAGTGATAAGTGATGTAAATTCTAAAGAAAATGAAAGGGTTTAGTTGCAGTTTTAACCCTGTAAAGAGATGGGATATCTGTATTTTCCTCTGTATATTTTTTTCATTCATGAGCAGTTTTAAGATTTCTTCTTTAAACATAAATGGTGGAAGAGATGTTAAAAAAAGAGCGATAGTGTATGAGTTAATTAGGGGAAAGGGAAGTGACATAAATTTTCTACAAGAAACACATAGTAATTTGGAAAATGAAGTTATGTGGAAAAAGGAGTGGGGGGGGACAGTGGTGTGTAGTCATAAAAATTCTAAAAGTGGGGGTGTGGCTATATTGTTCTCAAGGGGGTTTTTGCCTTTGTCTTATGAGGTTGAAGAGGTAGTTGAGGGGAGGTTATTAAAAGTTAGAGCAAGGTATGAAAACATCACTATGTGTCTGATAAATGTCTATGCCCCAGTGGTGGCAGTTGAGAGGGTATGTTTTTTAGAGACATTATCAAATACCATTGAGAAATGTAACAATGAAGATTATTTATTTATTGCTGGGGATTTTAACTGCACAGTCAGTGATTTAGATAGAAATCATCAAGAACCTCATATAGCCTCAAGGACCTTTTTAAAACGCCTCATTGTAACGCATGAATTGTGTGATATTTGGCGGAGACAAAATGGAGGCACAAGGCAGTACACCTGGGCGCATGTGAGAGAGAACATCATCTCTATGGCAAGGTTAGATAGGTTTTATTGTTTTGAGCATCAATCTCAGGTCTGTAAATCAAGTGTGATAACCCCAGTGGGATTTTCTGATCATTGTTTAATAACAGAGGTGGTGTTCATTAATAATGTAAAACCCAAAAGCGCATACTGGCATTTTAATATAACTTTATTGAGTGATGCTCACTTCAGGAAATGTTTTTGTTTTTTCTGGGAGAGGTGGAGGTCTCAAAAGGACAGTTTTATATCCATTCAACAGTGGTGGGATATAGGGAAAATCCAGATTCAACAATTTTGTAATCAATACACGAGGAATGTCACCAAGGATATCATCAGATCAATGAAAGCCCTAGAGTTTGAAATAGTGGAACTCATGACGTTGGTTGAGACCACAGGAGATTGGGGCCATACGCAGGCACTCAAGAAAAAAAAAGTTGAATTGGCAGATCTGCTGGGTATCAGAGCACAGGGGGCATTGGTGAGAAGTAAGTTTCAGGGAATATCTGAAATGGATGCCTCATCCAAATTTTTCTTTGGTTTAGAGAAAAAGAATGGACAAAGAAAAATTATTCATTGTCTCAAATCAGCTGTTGGACAAGAGCTCACTAGCCCTAGTGAAATTAGAAAGAGGGCAGTAGAGTTCTATGCTGAGCTCTACAAGTGTGAGTACAAAGAGGATAAAACAGTGACACAGAAGTTCCTTGATGGGCTCCCAAAGGTGGATGCAGAAGCTCAGGTTGAGCTTGAGCAACCATTGTCTTTGCAGGAGTTATACTCTGCATTAAAAGGCATGGAAAATGGAAGGGCACCAGGCTTTGATGGGCTTCCCGTTGACTTTTTTAAGTCTTTTTGGACTATGTTGGGAGAAGATTGGCTGGCAGTGGTTAATGATAGTTTAACCGGAGGGTTACTACCATTAAGCTGCAGAAGGGCTGTCCTCACCCTACTGCCCAAAAAGGGAGACCCTAGGGAGGTGAAAAACTGGAGGCCGGTGGCTTTATTGTGCACTGATTATAAGATCCTGTCCAAGGCTTTGTCCAACAGGCTGAGGGAGGTGATGGGGCAAATCATACATACGGACCAGTCCTACTGTGTTCCTGGCAGGCAGATAGGGGATAACATTTCTCTGATTCGTGACTTTTTGGACATCTCTAGGGCTATTGGGGTGGATGCAGGTCTAATTTCAATTGATCAGGAAAAGGCATTTGACCGAGTTGAACATCAATATTTATGGCATACGCTTGAGGCGTTTGGGTTCAGCTCTGGTTTTATTGAAATGATAAAGGTGATATATGGTGACATTGAAAGTGTATTGAAAGTTAACGGTGGTTTGAGTGCTCC
This sequence comes from Salvelinus fontinalis, assembly GCF_029448725.1. Lineage (NCBI taxonomy): Eukaryota > Metazoa > Chordata > Actinopteri > Salmoniformes > Salmonidae > Salvelinus > Salvelinus fontinalis. The sequence goes on along the minus strand of NW_026600592.1, from coordinate 10,618 downwards.
TTTTAAAGTGTGTAGAGGTATTAGGCAGGGATGTTCTTTATCAGGGATGCTGTATGCCATTGCTATAGAGCCACTACTAAATAGCATTAGAAGTCGCATTGAAGGGGTGTACCTTTCCAAGGATATTCCTCCTATTCGTCTTTCAGCCTATGCTGATGATGTAGTTGTTTTAGTGAAAAATCAAGCGGAGGTGGATAGTTTGAGTCTAATGGTTGATCGGTTTAGGGGAATATCCTCGGCAAAAGTAAATTGGGAAAAGAGTTGTGCATTACAGATTGGAGAATGGTCTGGAGGGATCATGGCTTTGCCAGGGGGATTGGAATGGTGTAAGGGAGGGTTTAAGTATCTTGGAGTGTACTTAGGAGATGAGGGGATTATGGAAAGAAATTGGATTGGGGTGGTTGAAATGGTGGAAGGGAGGATGAGGAGATGGCGTTGGTTGTTATCTCGAATGTCATATAGGGGGAGAACTATTATAGTTAACAATGTGATTGCCTCTGCATTATGGCATCGGTTGGCAGTTTTAGAACCACCTTCTGGTCTTCTGGCTAAGATACAGGCAATTATGGTAGATTTTTTTTGGGATAAATATCACTGGGTTCCACAAAGTGTTTTGTATTTGTCAAAAGAGGAGGGGGGACAAGGTCTGGTACATCTTGCTAGTAGGGCTGCTGCTTTCCGTTTTCAGTTTATTCAAAGGTTGCTTTATGGACGGGAAAATGTGGTGTGGAGGGGGGTAGCAGGCCTTGTGTTACAGAGGGTTGGAGGTTTAGGTTTAAAGAAGGCTTTATTTCTGGTTGATAGTAGCCAGATTTCTAGGGAGGGAGTACCTCCGTTTTACAGAGGCCTTCTCAGAGTGTGGAGCATAATGAAGGTGTCCAGACGAACTTCAGCGGAGTCAGTGCATTGGCTGTTGGAGGAACCTCTGGTGTGTGGGGCAAGACTGGATTGTACAACTGCAGCTGTTCCACATTTCTCCAAGATTCTGGTGAAGGGAAAAATAATCACCTTAAGACAGTTAATGGCAATGGCTGGGCCCGACTTAATGGATGGAAGACGGTTGGCTGAACATTTGGGGGTGAGGTCGGAAAGGATTGTTGGACAAATGCTGGGAAGCTGCAGGAAAGCTCTGTCAGCGGAAGAATGGGGAATGCTTAATAGCCACAAGAAGAAGGAACAAGATGAAGACGTCTCATTTCCAAGATTAGGGATTACACCAAATATCACAGAGTCAGAGAGAAAGGGTATATTGTTGGATTTGAGAGGGTTGGAGGAGGTGGGTTTGGATGAGGTGAATGGGAAGGATTTGTATAGGGGGTGTGTTAAGGTGTTAAACAAAGAGAAATTGAAAAATAGAAAAGACACTCCATGGAGGGTAAAATTGGGAATTGATGACAAGGTAAAGCCAGCATGGAGAGCACTGTACAAACCACCGTTACAAAAGGGTACTGGTGATATGCAATGGAGGGTGTTACATGGCATTATTGCAGTTAATGCTTTTGTATCTGTCATTAATTCAGATGTTAGAGATGGATGTCCTTTTTGTAATATAAGAGAAACCATTTTTCACTGTTTTATGGAGTGTGAGAGGATAAAACCTTTATTGGAAATACTGGAATCATTGTTTAGAGCTGTAGGTGAGATTTTTAATAACAATGTTTTTATTTTGGAGTTTCAATATAGTAAGCAACAGAAAAGAAAATGTCAAATGTTAAATTTTATTTTGGGACAAGCTAAGATGTCAATTTTTTTGAGTAGGAAACATAAAATAGACACGGGATATGAGAAGGATATAAGATGTGTTTTTAAAGGATTAGTGAAAGCAAGAATAAAAGTGGATTTTGAGTTTTTCTCAGCTGTAAAAGATCTCCCATTGTTTGAGGAGAAGTGGGCATATGAAGGAGCGCTTTGTTTTGTAGAGGAGGGGAAATTATTTTTTGTTGAGGAAATAAGTTGAATGTATATGTTCTTTTGTATTTTTATTTTTATTTATTTTGTGTAGGAATTACATTCATTGTTTCATTTCTGAAAAGGCAGTGTGTCATTATTTATGTTAACAATTGAGTAGAAAATAAAGGTTTTATAAAAACTCAAACTCTCTCTGTCTCTGTCTCTGTCTCTCTCTCTGTCTCTCTCTCTCTCCCCCCCCTCTCATCTAGATAACCGCCAGGGACTGTGTTTCACGGAGGTGTTGACTACATTGTGCCAGATGCAGTCGAGTAGCAGGAACAGTGTGACTAAGTCTGAGTGTTGCTGTGACGGAGGACGAGGCTGGGGCTCTAACTGTGAGCTGTGTCCTCTACCTGGGACCACACACTACAAGAAGATGTGTCCACTGGGGCCCGGATACACAACAGACGGCAAAGGTAGAAATACTCCCTCATATCTATACACAACCCTGCACCATGGATGGTACACAATCACTAGTTCACTGAGCTAAAGCCGAGGCAATAGCTCTGTGACATCACATTGTCTTCAGGTCTCACCAAACTACCTCCACTTTATGGACGGTTGGGATCTACCTGAGGACTACTCAGGCAAATGCAGATGAGTGTGTGTTTATTATGATAATGGTGTAGTTGACAGGACTCTCTCTCCCTCAGACATTGATGAGTGTGTTTATTATGATAATATTGTAGTTGACAGGACTCTCTCTCCCTCAGACATAGATGAGTGTGTTTATTATGATAATATTGTAGTTGACAGGACTCTCTCCCTCAGACATTGATGAGTGTGTTTATTATGATAATGTTGTAGTTGACAGGACTCTCTCTCCCTCAGACATTGATGAGTGTGTTTATTATGATAATGTTGTAGTTGACAGGACTCTCTCTCCCTCAGACATTGATGAGTGTGTTTATTATGATAATGGTGTAGTTGACAGGACTCTCTCTCCCTCAGACATTGATGAGTGTGTTTATTATGATAATGTTGTAGTTGACAGGACTCTCTCTCCCTCAGACATAGATGAGTGTGTTTATTATGATAATGTTGTAGTTGACAGGACTCTCTCTCCCTCAGACATAGATGAGTGTGTTTATTATGATAATGTTGTAGTTGACAGGACTCTCTCTCCCTCAGACATTGATGAGTGTGTTTATTATGATAATATTGTAGTTGACAGGACTCTCTCCCTCAGACATAGATGAGTGTGTTTATTATGATAATATTGTAGTTGACAGGACTCTCTCTCCCTCAGACATTGATGAGTGTCGTGTGATGGGGAACCTGTGTGTGAACGGACAGTGTGTCAACAGCCTGGGCTCCTACAGCTGTGTGTGTAAAACTGGATACACCACAGATATCACTGGCACCCTGTGTGTGGGTAAGACTACGACACTAACACTGTCTAAGGTTCAGTCCCAAATCACACTCTATTTCCTACTTAGTGCACTACCTTTGACCAGACTTTCTCCTCCCTCTCTCCTGTGTAGATATGGATGAGTGTACATTCTCTCTCCTGTGTAGATATGGATGAGTGTACCTTGTCTCTCCTGTGTAGATATGGATGAGTGTACCTTGTCTCTCCTGTGTAGATATGGAGGAGTGTAACTTGTCTCTCCTGTGTAGATATGGATGAGTGTACCTTGTCTCTCCTGTGTAGATATGGAGGAGTGTAACTTGTCTCTCCTGTGTAGATATGGATGAGTGTACCTTCTCTCTCTCCTGTGTAGATATGGATGAGTGTACCTTCTCTCTCTCCTGTGTAGATATGGATGAGTTTACCTTGTCTCTCCTGTGTAGATATGGATGAGTGTACCTTCTCTCTCTCCTGTGTAGATATGGATGAGTGTACCTTCTCTCTCCTGTGTAGATATGGATGAGTGTACCTTCTCTCTCTCCTGTGTAGATATGGATGAGTGTACCTTCTCTCTCCTGTGTAGATATGGATGAGTGTACCTTCTCTCTCTCCTGTGTAGATATGGATGAGTGTACCTTCTCTCTCCTGTGTAGATATGGATGAGTGTACCTTGTCTCTCCTGTGTAGATATGGATGAGTGTACCTTCTCTCTCCTGTGTAGATATGGATGAGTGTACCTTGTCTCTCCTGTGTAGATATGGATGAGTGTACCTTCTCTCTCCTGTGTAGATATGGATGAGTGTACCTTGTCTCTCCTGTGTAGATATGGATGAGTGTACATTCTCTCTCCTGTGTAGATATGGATGAGTGTACCTTGTCTCTCCTGTGTAGATATGGATGAGTGTACCTTCTCTCTCTCCTGTGTAGATATAGATGAGTGTAACTTGTCTCTCCTGTGTAGATATGGATGAGTGTACCTTCTCTCTCCTGTGTAGATATGGATGAGTGTACCTTGTCTCTCCTGTGTAGATATGGATGAGTGTACCTTCTCTCTCTCCTGTGTAGATATGGATGAGTGTACCTTCTCTCTCCTGTGTAGATATGGATGAGTGTACCTTGTCTCTCCTGTGTAGATATGGATGAGTGTACCTTCTCTCTCCTGTGTAGATATGGATGAGTGTACCTTGTCTCTCCTGTGTAGATATGGATGAGTGTACCTTCTCTCTCCTGTGTAGATATGGATGAGTGTACCTTGTCTCTCCTGTGTAGATATGGATGAGTGTACATTCTCTCTCCTGTGTAGATATGGATGAGTGTACCTTGTCTCTCCTGTGTAGATATGGATGAGTGTACCTTGTCTCTCCTGTGTAGATATGGATGAGTGTAACTTGTCTCTCCTGTGTAGATATGGATGAGTGTACCTTCACTCTCTCCTGTGTAGATATGGATGATTGTAACCTTCTCTCTCCTGTGTAGATATGGATGAGTGTACCTTCTCTCTCTCCTGTGTAGATATGGATGAGTGTAACCTTCTCTCTCCTGTGTAGATATGGATGAGTGTAACCTTCTCTCTCTCCTGTGTAGATATGGATGAGTGTACCTTGTCTCTCCTGTGTAGATATGGATGAGTGTACCTTCTCTCTCTCCTGTGTAGATATGGATGAGTGTACCTTCTCTCTCCTGTGTAGATATGGATGAGTGTACCTTCTCTCTCCTGTGTAGATATGGATGAGTGTAACCTTCTCTCTCCTGTGTAGATATGGATGAGTGTACCTTGTCTCTCCTGTGTAGATATGGATGAGTGTACATTCTCTCTCCTGTGTAGATATGGATGAGTGTACCTTGTCTCTCCTGCGTAGATATGGATGAGTGTACCTTGTCTCTCCTGTGTAGATATGGATGAGTGTACCTTCTCTCTCTCCTGTGTAGATATGGATGAGTGTACCTTATCTCTACTGTGTAGATATGGATGAGTGTACCTTCTCTCTCCTGTGTAGATATGGATGAGTGTACCTTCTCTCTCTCCTGTGTAGATATGGATGAGTGTAACGTGTCTCTCTCCTGTGTAGATATGGATGAGTGTACCTTGTCTCTCCTTTGTAGATATGGATGAGTGTACCTTCTCTCTCCTGTGTAGATATGGATGAGTGTACCTTCTCTCTCTCCTGTGTAGATATGGATGAGTGTACCTTGTCTCTCCTGTGTAGATATGGATGAGTGTACCTTCTCTCTCTCCTGTGTAGATATGGATGAGTGTACCTTCTCTCTCCTGTGTAGATATGGATGAGTGTACCTTCTCTCTCTCCTGTGTAGATATGGATGATTGTACCTTCTCTCTCTCCTGTGTAGATATGGATGAGTGTACCTTCTCTCTCCTGTGTAGATATGGATGAGTGTACCTTCTCTCCTTCCTGTGTAGATATGGATGAGTGTACTTTCTCTCTCTCCTGTGTAGATATGGATGAGTGTACCTTCTCTCTCCTGTGTAGATATGGATGAGTGTACCTTATCTCTCTCCTGTGTAGACATGGATGAGTGTACCTTGTCTCTCCTGTGTAGATATGGATGAGTGTACCTTCTCTCTCCTGTGTAGATATGGATGAGTGTAACTTGTCTCTCCTGTGTAGATATGGATGAGTGTACCTTCTCTCTCCTGTGTAGATATGGATGAGTGTACCTTGTCTCTCCTGTGTAGATATGGATGAGTGTACCTTCTCTCTCTCCTGTGTAGATATGGATGAGTGTACCTTCTCTCTCCTGTGTAGATATGGATGAGTGTACCTTGTCTCTCCTGTGTAGATATGGATGAGTGTACCTTCTCTCTCCTGTGTAGATATGGATGAGTGTACCTTGTCTCTCTCCTGTGTAGATATGGATGAGTGTACCTTCTCTCTCCTGTGTAGATATGGATGAGTGTACCTTGTCTCTCCTGTGTAGATATGGATGAGTGTACATTCTCTCTCCTGTGTAGATATGGATGAGTGTACCTTCTCTCTCTCCTGTGTAGATATGGATGAGTGTACCTTCTCTCTCTCCTGTGTAGATATGGATGAGTGTAACCTTCTCTCTCTCCTGTGTAGATATGGATGAGTGTAACCTTCTCTCTCTCCTGTGTAGATATGGATGAGTGTACCTTGTCTCTCCTGTGTAGATATGGATGAGTGTACCTTCTCTCTCTCCTGTGTAGATATGGATGAGTGTACCTTCTCTCTCCTGTGTAGATATGGATGAGTGTACCTTCTCTCTCCTGTGTAGATATGGATGAGTGTACCTTGTCTCTCCTGTGTAGATATGGATGAGTATACCTTCTCTCTCCTGTGTAGATATGGATGAGTGTACCTTCTCTCTCCTGTGTAGATATGGATGAGTGTACCTTCTCTCTCCTGTGTAGATATGGATGAGTGTACCTTCTCTCTCCTGTGTAGATATGGATGAGTGTACCTTCTCTCTCCTGTGTAGATATGGATGAGTGTACCTTGTCTCTCCTGTGTAGATATGGATGAGTGTACATTCTCTCTCCTGTGTAGATATGGATGAGTGTACCTTGTCTCTCCTGTGTAGATATGGATGAGTGTACCTTCTCTCTCCTGTGTAGATATGGATGAGTGTACCTTGTCTCTCCTGTGTAGATATGGATGAGTGTAACCTTCTCTCTCCTGTGTAGATATGGATGAGTGTACCTTCTCTCTCTCCTGTGTAGATATGGATGAGTGTACCTTGTCTCTACTGTGTAGATATGGATGAGTGTACCTTCTCTTTCCTGTGTAGATTTGGATGAGTGTACCTTCTCTCTCTCCTGTGTAGATATGGATGAGTGTACCTTCTCTCTCTCCTGTGTAGATATGGATGAATGTACCTTGTCTCTCCTGTGTAGATATGGATGAGTGTACCTTCTCTCTCTCCTGTGTAGATATGGATGAGTGTACCTTGTCTCTCTCCTGTGTAGATATGGATGAGTGTACCTTCTCTCTCTCCTTTGTAGATATGGATGAGTGTACCTTCTCTCTCCTGTGTAGATATGGATGAGTGTACCTTCTCTCTCTCCTGTGTAGATATGGATGAGTGTACCTTCTCTCTCCTGTGTAGACATGGATGAGTGTACCTTCTCTCTCCTGTGTAGATATGGATGAGTGTACCTTCTCTCTCTCCTGTGTAGATATGGATGATTGTACCTTCTCTCTCTCCTGTGTAGATATGGATGAGTGTACCTTCTCTCTCCTGTGTAGATATGGATGAGTGTACATTCTCTCCTTCCTGTGTAGATATGGATGAGTGTACTTTCTCTCTCTCCTGTGTAGATATGGATGAGTGTACCTTCTCTCTCCTGTGTAGATATGGATGAGTGTACCTTCTCTCTCTTGTGTAGATATGGATGAGTGTACCTTCTCTCTCCTGTGTAGATATGGATGAGTGTACCTTGTCTCTCCTGTGTAGATATGGATGAATGTACCTTCTCTCTCCTGTGTAGATATGGATGAGTGTACTTTCTCTCTCTCCTGTGTATAAATGGATGAGTGTAACGTGTCTCTCTCCTGTGTAGATATGGAGGAGTATAACTTGTTTCTCACCTGTGTAGATATGGATGAGTGTACCTTCTCTCTCCTGTGTAGATATGGATGAGTGTACCTTCTCTCCCCTGTGTATAAATGGATGAGTGTACCTTCTCTCTCTTGTGTATAAATGGATGCGTGTAACTTGTCTTTCTCCTGTGTAGATATGGATGAGTGTACCTTGTCTCTCCTGTGTAGATATGGATGAGTGTACCTTCTCTCTCCTGTGTAGATATGGATGAGTGTACCTTGTCTCTCCTGTGTAGATATGGATGAGTGTACATTCTCTCTCCTGTGTAGATATGGATGAGTGTACCTTGTCTCTCCTGTGTAGATATGGATGAGTGTACCTTCTCTCTCCTGTGTAGATATGGATGAGTGTACCTTGTCTCTCCTGTGTAGATATGGATGAGTGTAACCTTCTCTCTCCTGTTTAGATATGGATGAGTGTACCTTCTCTCTCTCCTGTGTAGATATGGATGAGTGTACCTTGTCTCTACTGTGTAGATATGGATGAGTGTACCTTCTCTCTCCTGTGTAGATTTGGATGAGTGTACCTTCTCTCTCTCCTGTGTAGATATGGATGAGTGTACCTTCTCTCTCTCCTGTGTAGATATGGATGAGTGTACCTTGTCTCTCCTGTGTAGATATGGATGAGTGTACCTTCTCTCTCTCCTGTGTAGATATGGATGAGTGTACCTTGTCTCTCTCCTGTGTAGATATGGATGAGTGTACCGTCTCTCTCTCCTGTGTAGATATGGATGAGTGTACCTTCTCTCTCCTGTGTAGATATGGATGAGTGTACCTTCTCTCTCTCCTGTGTAGATATGGATGAGTGTACCTTCTCTCTCCTGTGTAGATATGGATGAGTGTACCTTCTCTCTCCTGTGTAGATATGGATGAGTGTACCTTCTCTCTCTCCTGTGTAGATATGGATGATTGTACCTTCTCTCTCTCCTGTGTAGATATGGATGAGTGTACCTTCTCTCTCCTGTGTAGATATGGATGAGTGTACATTCTCTCCTTCCTGTGTAGATATGGATGAGTGTACTTTCTCTCTCTCCTGTGTAGATATGGATGAGTGTACCTTCTCTCTCCTGTGTAGATATGGATGAGTGTACCTTCTCTCTCTTGTGTAGATATGGATGAGTGTACCTTCTCTCTCCTGTGTAGATATGGATGAGTGTACCTTGTCTCTCCTGTGTAGATATGGATGAGTGTACCTTCTCTCTCCTGTGTAGATATGGATGAGTGTACTTTCTCTCTCTCCTGTGTATAAATGGATGAGTGTAACGTGTCTCTCTCCTGTGTAGATATGGATGAGTATAACTTGTCTCTCTCCTGTGTAGATATGGATGAGTGTACCTTCTCTCTCCTGTGTAGATATGGATGAGTGTACCTTCTCTCTCCTGTGTATAAATGGATGAGTGTACCTTCTCTCTCCTGTGTATAAATGGATGCGTGTAACTTGTCTTTCTCCTGTGTAGATATGGATGAGTTTAACTTTTCTCTCTCCTGTGTAGATATGGATGAGTGTACCTTCTCTCTCCTGTGTAGATATGGATGAGTGTAATGTGTCTCTCCTGTGTAGATATGGATGAGTGTACCTTGTCTCTCCTGTGTAGATATGGATGAGTGTAACTTCTCTCTCCTGTGTAGATATGGATGAGTGTAACTTCTCTCTCCTGTGTAGATATGGATGAGTGTAACTTGTCTCTCTCCTGTGTAGATATGGATGCGTCTTTCCTGTGTAGATATGGATGAGTGTAACTTGTCTCTTTCCTGTGTAGATATGGATGAGTGTAACTTGTCTCTCCTGTGTAGATATGGATGAGTGTACCTTGTCTCTCCTGTGTAGATATGGATGAGTGTAACTTGTCTCTCCTGTGTAGATATGGATGAGTGTACCTTGTCTCTCCTTTGTAGAAATGGATGAGTGTACCTTGTCTCTCCTGTGTAGATATGGATGAGTGTAACTTGTCTCTCCTGTGTAGATATGGATGAGTGTACCTTGTCTCTCCTGTGTAGATATGGATGAGTGTACCTTGTCTCTCCTGTGTAGATATGGATGAGTGTACCTTGTCTCTCCTGTGTAGATATGGATGAGTGTACCTTCTCTCTCCTGTGTAGATATGGATGAGTGTACCTTGTCTCTCCTGTGTAGATATGGATGAGTGTACCTTGTCTCTCCTGTGTAGATATGGATGAGTGTACCTTGTCTCTCTCCTGTGTAGATATGGATGAGTGTACCTTGTCTCTCCTGTGTAGATATGGATGAGTGTACCTTCTCTCTCCTGTGTAGATATGGATGAGTGTACCTTCTCTCTCTCCTGTGTAGATATGGATGAGTGTACCTTGTCTCTCCTGTGTAGATATGGATGAGTGTACCTTGTCTCTCCTGTGTAGATATGGATGAGTGTACCTTGTCTCTCCTGTGTAGATATGGATGAGTGTACCTTGTCTCTCCTGTGTAGATATGGATGAGTGTGTGCAGGCTCCTACGCCGTGTAACTTCATCTGTAAGAACACAGAGGGAAGCTACCTCTGTTCCTGTCCCAGAGGATACATCCTGCAGGAGGACGGCAAAAGTTGCCGAGGTGAGCCACGCACACACACACAGCAACACACACACACACACACAGTCACAGTGACAGCCACTGTGTATGTAGTGAGCAGAGATTGTGATCTGTTGCGTCTGGTAGTCCATGTGTTTCTCAGTGTGTTGGGTCAGTTTGGGGAGTTTATACAAACATAATTGGTCCGTATT
>NW_026600591.1:172233-185986 GCF_029448725.1 Salvelinus fontinalis | reverse complement strand
AGCACTATATTAAAGCACCCTGTTACAGCACTATATTACAGCACCCTGTTACAGCACCCTGTTACAGCACCATGTTACAGCACCCTGTTACAGCACTATATTACAGCACTATATTAAAGCACCCTGTTACAGCACTATATTACAGCACTATATTACAGCACTATATTACAGCACCCTGTTACAGCACTATATTACAGCACCCTGTTACAGCACTATATTACAGCACCCTGTTACAGCACTATATTACAGCACCCTGTTACAGCACTATATTACAGCACTATATTACAGCACCCTGTTACAGCACTATATTACAGCACCCTGTTACAGCACTATATTACAGCACTATATTAAAGCACCCTGTTACAGCACTATATTACAGCACCCTGTTACAGCACCCTGTTACAGCACCCTGTTACAGCACCCTGTTACAGCACCCTGCTACAGCACCCTGTTACAGCACTATATTACAGCACCCTGTTACAGCACCCTGTTACAGCACCCAGTTACAGCACCATGTTACAGCACTATATTACAGCACTATATTACAGCACCATGTTACAGCACCCTGTTACATCACCCTGTTACAGCACCCTGTTACACCACTATATTACAGCACCCTGTTACAGCACCCTGTTACAGCACCCTGTTACAGCACCCTGTTACACCACTATATTACAGCACCATGTTACAGCACCCTGTTACAGCACTATATTACAGCACCCTGTTACAGCACTATATTACAGCACCCTGTTACAGCACCCTGTTAAAGCACCCTGTTACAGCACCCTGTTACAGCACCCTGTTACAGCACCCTGTTACAACACCCTGTTACAACACCCTGTTACAGCACTATATTACAGCACCCTGTTACAGCACCCTGTTACAGCACCCTGTTACAACACCCTGTTACAACACCCTGTTACAACACCCTGTTACAGCACTATATTACAGCACCCTGTTACAGCACCCTGTTACAGCACCCTGTTACAACACCCTGTTACAACACCCTGTTACAACACCCTGTTACAGCACTATATTACAGCACCCTGTTCCAGCACCCTGCTACAGCACTATATTACAGCACCATGTTACAGCACCATGTTACAGCACCCTGTTACAGCACTATATTACAGCACTATATTACAGCACCATGTTACAGCACCCTGTTACAGCACTATATTACAGCACTATATTACAGCACCATGTTACAGCACCCTGTTACAGCACCCTGTTACAGCACCCTGTTACAGCACTATATTACAGCACCATGTTACAGCACCATGTTACAGCACTATATTACAGCACCCTGTTACAGCACCCTGTTACAGCACTATATTACAGCACCATGTTACAGCACCCTGTTACAGCACTATATTACAGCACCATGTTACAGCACCCTGTTACAGCACTATATTACAGCACCATGTTACAGCACCATGTTACAGCACCCTGTTACAGCACTATATTACAGCACCCTGTTACAGCACCCTGTTACAGCACCCTGTTACAGCACCCTGTTACAGCACCATGTTACAGCACCCTGTTACAGCACTATATTACAGCACCCTGTTACAGCACTATATTACAGCACCCTGTTACAGCACTATATTACAGCACCATGTTACAGCACCCTGTTACAGCACTATATTACAGCACCCTGTTACAGCACCCTGTTACAGCACTATATTACAGCACCATGTTACAGCACCCTGTTACAGCACTATATTACAGCACTATATTACAGCACCCTGTTACAGCACTATATTACAGCACTATATTACAGCACCCTGTTACAGCACTATATTACAGCACCCTGTTACAGCACTATATTACAGCACCCTGTTACAGCACTATATTACAGCACCCTGTTACAGCACTATATTACAGCACTATATTACAGCACCCTGTTACAGCACTATATTACATCACCCTGTTACAGTCTGTGTCTGTGTGTGTGTGTGTGTGTGTGTGTGTGTGTGTGTGTGTGTGTGTGTGTGTGTGTGTGTGTGTGTGTGTGTGTGTGTGTGTGTGTGTGTGTGTGTGTGTGTGTGTGTGTGTGTGTGTGTGTGTCTCGGTGTGCCAGAATAGAAGCCCAGCAGTCTCCTAAAGTACTTGATAGAGATTTAATGTAGATCTCTTTGTGTTTGGAGAAATCCTGCACAAGGTTTATGCGTTAGCAGGCGAAGCAAAACGCTTCGGAAAGCTCGGCTAGCTGTCATTAAAGCACACAGACAAACACAATCAAACACACACTCTACCCCCCAACCCTTAGTTGGTTCCCAGAACAAAAACAAAAGAGAGAGAGAACACTGTTCCACTGACGTCAGAGTTAGCTAGACCACAGGCTTGGAGAGTAGGGGGGTAGAGGGGGGGTAGAGGAGGGGTACAGGGGGGGTAGAGGAGGGGTAGGGGGGTGTAGAGGGGGGGTAGAGGAGGGGTAGGGGGGGTGGTAGAGGAGGGGTAGGGGGGGTGGTAGAGGAGGGGTAGAGGGGGTGTAGAGGGGGGGTAGAGGAGGGGTAGGGGGGGGGTAGAGGAGGGGTAGGGGGGTGGTAGAGGAGGGGTAGAGGGGGTGTAGAGGGGGGGTAGAGGAGGGGTAGGGGGGGTAGAGGGGGGGTAGGGGAGGGGTAGGGGGGGTAGAGGGGGGGGTAGGGGGGTAGAGGCAGGGTAGAGGAGGGGTAGGGGGGTAGAGGGGGGGTAGAGGAGGGGTAGGGGGGTAGAGGAGGGGTAGGGGGGTAGAGGAGGGGGTAGGGGGTAGAGGCAGGGTAGAGGAGGGGTAGGGGGGGTAGAGGGGGGGTAGAGGAGGGGTACAGGGGGGGTAGAGGAGGGGTAGGGGGGTGTTAGAGGAGGGGGTAGGGGGGTGGTAGAGGAGGGGTAGAGGGGGTGTAGAGGGGGGGTAGAGGAGGGTGGTAGGGGGGGTAGAGGGGGGGTAGAGGAGGGGGTAGGGGGGTAGAGGGGGGGGTAGGGGGGTAGAGGCAGGGTAGAGGAGGGGTAGGGGGGTAGAGGGGGGGTAGAGGGAGGGGTAGGGGGGTAGAGGAGGGGTAGGGGGGTAGAGGCAGGGTAGAGGAGGGGTAGGGGGGTAGAGGGGGGGTAGAGGAGGGGTACAGGGGGGGTAGAGGAGGGGTAGGGGATGGGTAGGGGGGGGTGTTAGAGGGGGGTACAGGGGGGGGTAGAGGAGGGGTAGGGGGGTGTTAGAGGGGGGTACAGGGGGGGTAGAGGGGGGGTACAGGGGGGGTAGAGGAGGGGTACAGGGGGGGTAGAAGGGGGGTAGGGGGGTGTTAGAGGGGGGGTAGAGGAGGGGTACAGGGGGGGTAGAGGGGGGTACAGGGGGGGTAGAGGAGGGGTAGGGGGGTACAGGGGGGGGTAGAGGATGGTAGAGGGGGGGTATAGGAGGGGTAGGGGGGTGTTAGAGGGGGGGTAGAGGGGGGGTAGAGGAGGGGTACAGGGGGGGTAGAGGAGGGGTAGGGGGGTGTTAGAGGGGGGTAGAGGGGGTGTAGAGGGGTAGAGGCAGGGTAGAGGAGGGGTAGGGGGGTAGAGGAGGGGTAGGGGGGTGTTAGAGGGGGGGTAGAGGCGGGGGGTAGAGGGTGGTAGAGGGGTGTTAGAGGAGGGGTAGGGGGGTAGAGGCGGGTAGAGGCGGGGGGTAAAGGAGGGGTAGGGGGGTGTTAGAGGGGGGGTAGAGGGGGGGTAGAGGGGGGTATAGGAGGGGTAGAGGGGTAGAGGCAGGTAGAGGGGTAGGGGGTGTTAGAGGAGGGGTAGGGGGGGGTAGAGGGGGGGTAGAGGGGGATAGAGGGCAGTAGAGGGGGGGTAGAGGGGGGTAGAGGGGTGTTAGAGGGGGGTAGAGGGGGTAGAGAGGGATAGAGGGGGGTATAGGAGGGGTAGGGGGGGGGGGGTTAGAGGGGGGGGGGGTAGAGGAGGGGTAGGGGGGTGTTAGAGGGGGGGTAGAGGGGGTGTAGAGAGGGATAGAGGGGGGGGGTATAGGAGGGGTAGGGGGGTGTTAGAGGGGGTTGGGTAGAGGAGGGTAGGGAGGGTTAGCAGGGAGGGGAGGAGGGTAGGGGGGGTACAGGGGGGTAGAGGAGGGGTAGGGGGGGTAATTGGGGGGTAGAGGAGGGGTAGGGGGGGTACAGGGGGGGTAGAGGAGGGGTAGGGGGGGGTAGAGGGGGGGTAGAGGGGGGTGTAGAGAGGGATAGAGGGGGGGGTATAGGAGGGGTAGAGGGGGGGTAGGCGGGGGGTAGAGGGAGGTAGAGGGGTAGAGGAGGGGTAGGGGGGTGTTAGAGGGGGGTACAGGGGGGGTAGAGGAGGGGGTAGGGGGGGTGTTAGAGGGGGGTACAGGGGGGGTAGAGGAGGGGTAGGGGGGGTACAGGGGGGGTAGAGGAGGGGTAGGGGGGTGTTGAGGGGGGTAGAGGGGGGGTAGAGGGGGGGGTAGTGGGGGTACAGGGGGGGTAGAGGAGGGGGTAGGGGGGTGTTAGAGGGGGGTAGAGGAGGGGTAGGGGGGGGTAGAGGCAGGGTAGAGGAGGGGTAGGGGGGGTGTTAGAGGCAGGGTAGAGGAGGGGTAGGGGGGTGTTAGAGGGGGGGGTTAGAGGAGGGGTAGGGGGGTGTTAGAGTGGGGGTAGAGGAGGGGTAGGGGGGTAGAGGCAGGGTAGAGGAGGGGTAGGGGGGTGTTAGAGGCAGGGTAGAGGAGGGGTAGGGGGGGTGTTAGAGGGGGGGTAGAGGAGGGGTAGGGGGGTAGAGGCAGGGTAGAGGAGGGGTAGGGGGGTAGAGGCAGGGTAGAGGAGGGGTAGGGGGGTGTTAGAGGGGGGGTAGAGGAGGGGTAGGGGGGTGTTAGAGGGGGGGTAGAGGGGGGGTAGAGGAGGGGTAGAGGGGGGTGTAG
This sequence comes from Salvelinus fontinalis, assembly GCF_029448725.1. Classification (NCBI taxonomy): domain Eukaryota; kingdom Metazoa; phylum Chordata; class Actinopteri; order Salmoniformes; family Salmonidae; genus Salvelinus; species Salvelinus fontinalis. The sequence continues at coordinate 181,122 of NW_026600591.1, read as the reverse complement.
AGGGGGTAGAGGGGGGGTAGAGGAGGGGTAGGGGGGTGTTAGAGGGGGGGTAGAGGAGGGGTAGGTGGGTGTTAGAGGGGGGGTAGAGGGCGGGGGGGGTAGAGGGTAGAGAGGGGGGGATAGAGGAGGGGTAGGGGGGGTAGAGGAGGGGTAGGAGGGTGTTAGAGGGGGGGTAGAGGGGGGTTAGAGGAGGGGTAGGGGGGTACAGGGGGGTAGAGGAGGGGTAGGGGGGGTGTTAGAGGGGGGTAGAGGGGGGTAGGAGGGGTAGGGGGGTAGAGGAGGGGTAGGGGGGGTGTTAGAGGAGGGGGTAAGGGGGGGTAGAGGGGTGGTTAGAGTGGGGGTAGAGGAGGGGGGTAGAGGGGTGGGTAGAGGGGGGTAGAGGAGGGGTAGAGGGCGGGGTTAGAGGCGGGGAGGGTAGAGGATCGGGGGAGAGGGCTAGGTGGGGTTAGAGCGGGCTTGGGGGGTAGAGGAGGGGTAGAGGGGGGATTCTTGAGGAGCGGGGGGTAGAGGGGGTTGTTAGAGGCGGGGTAGGGGTGTAGAGGCGGGGGTAGCGGGGGTAAGGCGGTTACTTCGGTTACTCGGGTCCTTACGGGGTTAGAGACCGGGGTTAGCTTAGAGGGCGGTACTCGTGGAGGGGGGTAGCAGGAGGGGGTAGAGGGGTAGGACGGGTTGAGGGGGGTAGCGGAGGGGTAGCTGGTGGTTACTCGGTGGGGTACTTTGAGACGGAGGGGTTCGGTCGGGGACCGGTAGAGGGGGTTGACGGAGGGCTTGACTGGGGTGGAGTACGCTTGGTCTGGGTTAGCTCCGGGTAGACGTCGGGGACTTTTCGGTTGACGCTTGAGGGTTAGAGGAGGGGGTCGTTGGACGGGGGGGTTAGAGGAGGGGTAGGGGGTGTTAGAGGGGGGTATGCGGAGGGGAGTGAGCGGTGTGTGATCGAGGCGGTGTGTTACGCGTGTTAGATGGAGGGTAGAGACTGGTGTACGGCTTGACGGGGGTTATAGGGGGAATGGGGTAGAGGATGGTAGACGCTGTGCAGGCTTTCGACTCTTTTACTCGGGGTGTACGAGGGTTACTTCGGGGGTGTGACGCGGGTTTAATCTGGTTTAGGCAGGGGTACGTTGTGGGGACTAGGGTACGCGGGGGTTAGTGGCGTGGTCTAGGGGTGTTACGCTGGTGTACTGTTAGAACGCGGTTGGTAGAGGCTGGTAGAGCGGGGGTACTCTGGTTACTCTGGGGGTACTCGTGTGTCTCGATCTAAGCGGTGCTGAAATGATCAGGATATAATGATGATAGTTGATAGTTAGTACAACAGTTGGACTCTGGGAGTTTCAGAATATTTCATTCTACATGAACATCCTTGATCCTAACTGAGTCTCTCTGACGTGTCTCTCTGACGTTTCTCTCTGACCTGTCTCTCTGTCGTGTCTCTCTGACGTTTCTCTCTGACCTGTCTCTCTGTCGTGTCTCTCTGTCGTGTCTCTCTGACCTGTCTTTCTGACGTGTCTCTCTGACGTGTCTCTCTGACGTGTCTCTCTGTCGTGTCTCTCTGTCGTGTCTCTCTGACGTGTCTCTCTGAAGAGTCTCTCTGACCTGTCTCTCTGTCGTGTCTCTCTGACGTGTCTCTCTGACGTGTCTCTCTGATGTGTCTCTCTGACGTGTCTCTCTGACGTGTCTCTCTGACGTGTCTCTCTGACGTGTCTCTCTGACGTGTCTCTCTGACGTGTCTCTCTGACGTGTCTCTCTGAAGTGTCTCTCTGTCGTGTCTCTCTGACGTGTCTCTCTGACGTGTCTCTCTGTCGTGTCTCTCTGACGTGTCTCTCTGACGTGTCTCTCTGACGTGTCTCTCTGACGTGTCTCTCTGACGTTTCTCTTTGACATTTCTCTCGGCCCAATTGCCGTTTCCTCATCTCCCGTTCGCTTCCGCCTCCTCGTTCGCAACACCAGTCTTAAATCCATACAGCCTACTGTTTTCTATAAATCTTTAATTTTCTTCAGGTTCGGACTTATTTCATTTCTGTGATGTTGGATCAGGGATCGGGCTAAAACTTGCCGGGTTTGGTTCGGACCGAGATCGAAGTTTTAAAATCTGATGAGAACTATAAACAGCATTCGGGTTTATAGTTGTGTATTTTGTGGAATGACATTAGTGAGACATTGGGGGGGGGGGGGGGTAATGTTGTAATTGTCTTGGGTCATCGTCATCATTTTTTTTTCATGAATTGTAGAGTTATACAGGGACAGTCCCAGCATCCGGGTAACCGGTGTTCACCCCTAGTTTTGACTGCACCACCTGGTACTTACAATCACAGTTGTACAGCAGGCTACATTGTGTTCCTACCAGATGTATAACAGGTCACTTCAACTCATTTACATACTCTATACCGTCAAAGAAGTCTACAAGAAATCTCCAAGATTTCATAAATCATCAACTAAAAAAAAAAAACTAGTCAGCTGTGATTTCCTTGCGTAATATTGATCTTCGAAAAGCTGTATTACTAAATCCTCTGATTCATCTTGTTGTTGCTGTGTTTTCTCTCACAGCCCCGGTCTCTCGTACTGATCTCTCCAGGCCTACCCCGGTCTCTCGTACTGATCTCTCACAGCCCCGGTCTCTCGTACTGATATCTCCAGGCCTACCCCGGTCTCTCGTACTGATATCTCCAGGCCTACCCCGGTCTCTCGTACTGATCTCTCCTGGCCTACCCCGGTCTCTCGTACTGATCTCTCCAGGCCTATCCCGGTCTCTCATACTGATATCTCCAGGCCTACCCCGGTCTCTCGTACTGATCTCTCCTGGCCTACCCCGGTCTCTCGTACTGATATCTCCAGGCCTACCCCGGTCTCTCGTACTGATCTCTCCTGGCCTACCCCGGTCTCTCGTACTGATCTCTCCTGGCCTACCCCGGTCTCTCGTACTGATCTCTCCTGGCCTACCCCGGTCTCTCGTACTGATATCTCCAGGCCTACCCCGGTCTCTCATACTGATATCTCCAGGTCTACCCCGGTCTCTCATACTGATCTCTCCAGGCCTACCCCTGTCTCTCGTACTGATCTCTCCAGGCCTACCCCGGTCTCTCGTACTGATCTCTCCTGGCCTACCCCGGTCTCTCGTACTGATCTCTCCAGGCCTACCCCGGTCTCTCGTACTGATCTCTCCTGGCCTACCCCGGTCTCTCGTACTGATCTCTCCAGGCCTACCCCGGTCTCTCGTACTGATCTCTCCTGGCCTACCCCGGTCTCTCGTACTGATCTCTCCTGGCATACCAATGTCTCTCGTACTGATCTCTCCAGGCCTACCCCGGTCTCTCGTACTGATCTCTCCAGGCCTACCCCGGTCTCTCGTACTGATCTCTCCTGGCCTACCCCGGTCTCTCGTACTGATCTCTCCTGGCCTACCCCGGTCTCTCGTACTGATCTCTCCAGGCCTACCCCGGTCTCTCGTACTGATCTCTCCAGGCCTACCCCGGTCTCTCGTACTGATCTCTCCAGGCCTACCCCGGTCTCTCGTACTGATCTCTCCTGGCCTACCCCGGTCTCACGTACTGATCTCTCCAGGCATACCACGGTCTCTCGTACTGATCTCTCCTGGCCTACCCCTGTCTCTCGTACTGATCTCTCCTGGCCTACCCCGGTCTCTCGTACTGATCTCTCCAGGCCTACCCCGGTCTCTCGTACTGATCTCTCCTGGCCTACCCCGGTCTCTCGTACTAATCTCTCCTGGCCTACCCCGGTCTCTCGTACTGATCTCTCCAGGCCTATCCCGGTCTCTCGTACTGATCTCTCCTGGCCTACCCCGGTCTCTCGTACTAATCTCTCCTGGCCTATCCCGGTCTCTCGTACTGATCTCTCCTGGCATACCCCGGTCTGTCGTACTGATCTCTCCTGGCCTACCCCGGTCTCTCGTACTGATCTCTCCAGGCCTACCCCGGTCTCTCGTACTGATCTCTCCAGGCCTACCCCGGTCTCCCGTACTGATCTCTCCTGGCATACCGCCGTCTTGTGTTTGATCTCAGCAGGGCTGTAGGAACGTGATTTTTGTTGCAACATTACAACGCAACATGTATGTGCTTTTGTGTGTGTGTGTGTGTAAGTGTGTGTGTAAGTGTATGTGTTTGTGTGTGCTTTAGCGTGTGTGTGTGTATGTGTAAGTGTGTGTGTCAGTGTACGTGTGTGTGTGTGCTTTAGCGTGTGTGTGCGTAAGTGTGTGTGTGTGTAAGTGTGTGTGTGCTTTACCGTGTGTGTGCTTTATCGTGTGTGTGTGTGTCAGTGTGTGTGTCAGTGTGTGTGTGTGCTTTAGCGTGTGTGCGTAAGTGTGTGTAAGTGTGTGTGTGTGTGTGTGTGTAAGTGTGTGTGTGCTTTAGCGTGTGTGTACTTTACCGTGTGTGTGTGTCAGTGTGTGTGTCAGTGTGTGTGTCAGTGTGTGTGTCAGTGTGTGTGTGTGTGTCAGTGTGTGTGTCAGTGTGTGTGTCAGTGTGTGTGTGTGTGTCAGTGTGTGTGTCAGTGTGTGTGTGTGTGTGTGTGCTTTAGCGTGTGTGTGTCAGTGTGTGTGTGTGTGTGTGTGTGCTTTAGCGTGTGTGTGTCAGTGTGTGTGTGTGTGTGTGTGTGTCAGTGTGTGTGTGTGTGTCAGTGTGTGTCAGTGTGTGTGTCAGTGTGTGTTAGTGTGTGTGTCAGTGTGTGTGTGTGTGTCAGTGTGTGTGTCAGTGTGTGTGTCAGTGTGTGTGTGTGTGTCAGTGTGTGTGTCAGTGTGTGTGTGTGTGTCAGTGTGTGTGTCAGTGTGTGTGTCAGTGTGTGTGTGTGTGTCAGTGTGTCAGTGTGTCAGTGTGTGTGTGTGTGTTAGTGTGTGTGTCAGTGTGTGTGTCAGTGTGTGTGTGTGTTAGTGTGTGTGTGTGTGTGTGTGTGTGTGTGTTTTACAGCGTAGCAGCGTAACATCCCTCAAGGCACGTTGTTAGTGAACAACATTTAAAGACCTGGGTAATCAATCCCAGATAAAAGTTCACATCAGGGTCATTCTGCTCAGCGCTCCAACATCTGCAACACACCTCACTCTCTCTGTCTCTCTGTCTCACTCTCTCCGTCTCTCGCTCCCTCCCTGTGTGTTTGTGTGTGTCAAATCAAAACAAATCAAATTGTATATGTCACGTACACATATTTAACAGATGTCAATGCAGGTGTAGCGAAATGCTTGTGTTCCTAGCTACAACAGTACAGTACTATCCTAAACAATTCACAACAATACACACTAAAAGTAAAATAATGGAATTAAAAAATATATAAATATTAGATCGAGCAGGTCGGAAACTGTCGGAGTGTCATTGACTAAATACAGTAGAATAAAAAACAGTAATTAAACACGAGATGAGAAAATGGAATTTAAACATTATTAAAGTGACTAGTGTTCCATTATTAATGTGGCCTGTGATTTTATGTGTATGTATATGGGGCAGCATTTGGAGTTAACCTGATCTGGTATTACTCTGTAGGATCCTGACCTGGTATTACTCTGTAGGAACCTGACCTGGTATTACTCTGTAAGGATCCTGACCTGGTATTACTCTGTAGGAACCTGACCTGGTATTACTCTGTAGGAACCTGACCTGGTATTACTCTGTAAGGAACCTGACCTGGTATTACTCTGTAGGAACCTGACCTGGTATTACTCTGTAGGAACCTGACCTGGTATTACTCTGTAGGATCCTGACCTGGTATTACTCTGTAAAACCCTGACCTGGTATTACTCTGTAGGAACCTGACCTGGCATTACTCTATAGGAACCTGACCTGGTATTACTCTGTAGGACCCTGACCTGGTATTACTTTGTAAGGATCCTGACCTGGTATTACTCTTTAAGGAACCTGACCTGGTATTACTCTGTAGGAACCTGACCTGGTATTACTCTGTAGGAACCTGACCTGGTATTACTCTGTAGGAACCTGACCTGGTATTACTCTGTAGGAACCTGACCTGGTATTACTCTGTAGGAACCTGACCTGGTATTACTCTGTAAGGAACCTGACCTGGTATTACTCTGTAGGAACCTGACCTGGTATTACTCTGTAAGGAACCTGACCTGGTATTACTCTGTAGGAACCTGACCTGGTATTACTCTGTAAGGAACCTGACCTGGTATTACTCTGTAGGAACCTGACCTGGTATTACTCTGTAGGATCCTGACCTGGTATTACTCTATAGGAACCTGACCTGGTATTACTCTGTAGGACCCTGACCTGGTATTACTCTGTAAGGAACCTGACCTGGTATTACTCTGTGGGAACCTGACCTGGTATTACTCTGTAGGAACCTGACCTGGTATTACTCTGTAGGAACCTGACCGGGTATTACTCTGTAGGAACCTGACCTGGTATTACTCTGTAGGAACCTGACCTGGTATTACTCTGTAAGGAACCTGACCTGGTATTACTCTGTAAGGATCCTGACCTGGTATTACTCTGTAAGGATCCTGACCTGGTATTACTCTGTAGGATCCTGACCTGGTATTACTCTGTAGGAACCTGACCTGGTATTACTCTGTAGGAACCTGACCTGGTATTACTCTGTAAGGAACCTGACCTGGTATTACTCTGTAGGAACCTGACCTGGTATTACTCTCTAAGGAACCTGACCTGGTATTACTCTATAGGAACCTGACCTGGTATTACTCTGTAGGGAACCTGACCTGGTATTACTCTGTAGGAACCTGACCTGGTATTACTCTGTAGGAACCTGACCTGGTATTACTCTGTAGGAACCTGACCTGGTATTACTCTGTGGGAACCTGACCTGGTATTACTCTGTAGGAACCTGACCTGGTATTACTCTATAGGAACCTGACCTGGTATTACTCTGTAGGGAACCTGACCTGGTATTACTCTGTAGGAACCTGACCTGCTATTACTCTGTAGGAACCTGACCTGGTATTACTCTGTAAGGAACCTGACCTGGTATTACTCTGTAGGAACCTGACCTGGTATTACTCTCTAAGGAACCTGACCTGGTATTACTCTGTAGGGAACCTGACCTGGTATTACTCTGTAAGGAACCTGACCTGGTATTACTCTGTAAGGAACCTGACCTGGTATTACTCTGTAGGAACCTGACCTGGTATTACTCTGTAGGGAACCTGACCTGGTATTACTCTGTAGGAACCTGACCTGGTATTACTCTGTAAGGAACCTGACCTGGTATTACTCTATAGGAACCTGACCTGGTATTACTCTGTAGGGAACCTGACCTGGTATTACTGTGTAGGAACCTGACCTGGTATTACTCTGTAGGGAACCTGACCTGGTATTACTCTGTAGGAACCTGACCTGGTATTACTCTGTAAGGAACCTGACCTGGTATTACTCTGTAGGACCCTGACCTGGTATTACTCTGTAAGGAACCTGACCTTGTATTACTCTGTAGGAACCTGACCTGGTATTACTCTACAGATATAATACAGCATACTTTATACTGTACATTGCTTTGTCGAGAGAGAGGCAGCGATAGGCAGAGAGAGAGAGAGAGAGAGAGAGAGAGTCAAAGTCAAATAGTAAAAGTACAGATCTCGTTAGCTAAACTATATCTGAATAGCATACTGGATGGAAATAGTGCTCACCGTTTCCCCTAGTAGCCTGTTTTGAAGATATCTCCCGATGTCCTGGGTATCTGGACGAACGTCGGATTTCGCCTTGGATCTCGAGTGACCTGGCTGCTTTTTCTCCAATCTTTCAAAATGGGTGTCATATGTGTGTATGGTAGCTGGTCCAGGGTGGGTGTTATATGGGTGTATGGTAGCTGGTCCAGGGTGGGTGTTATATAGGTGTATGGTAGCTGGTCCAGGATGGGTGTTATATAGGTGTATGGTAGCTGGTCCAGGGTGGGTGTATGGTAGCTGGTCCAGGGTGGGTGTTATATGGGTGTATGGTAGCTGGTCCAGGGTGAGTGTCATATAGGTGTATGGTAGCTGGTCCAGGGTGGGTGTATGGTAGCTGGTCCAGGGTGGGTGTATGGTAGCTGGTCCAGGATGGGTGTATATGGGTGTATGGTAGCTGGTCCAGGGTGGGTGTTATATAGGTGTATGGTAGCTGGTCCAGGGTGGGTGTATATGGGTGTATGGTAGCTGGTCCAGGGTGGGTGTTATATAGGTGTATGGTAGCTGGTCCAGGATGGGTGTTATATGGGTGTATGGTAGCTGGTCCAGGGTGGGTGTTATATAGGTGTATGGTAGCTGGTCCAGGGTGGGTGTTATATAGGTTTATGGTAGCTGGTCCAGGGTGGATGTCATATGGGTGTATGGTAGCTGGTCCAGGATGGGTGTTATATAGGTGTATGGTAGCTGGTCCAGGATGGGTGTATGGTAGCTGGTCCAGGATGGGTGTTATATAGGTGTATGGTTGCTGGTCCAGGGTGGGTGTATATGGGTGTATGGTAGCTGGTCCAGGGTGGGTGTTATTTAGGTGTATGGTAGCTGGTCCAGGATGGGTGTCATATGGGTGTATGGTAGCTGGTCCAGGGTGGGTGTTATACGGGTGTATGGTAGCTGGTCCAGGGTTGATGTTATATGGGTGTATGGTAGCTGGTCCAGGATGAGTGTTATATAGGTGTATGGTAGCTGGTCCAGGGTGGGAGTATGGTAGCTGGTCCAGGGTGGGTTATATAGGTGTATGGTAGCTGGTCCAGGGTGGATGTTATATGGGTGTATGGTAGCTGGTCCAGGGTGGGTGTTATATAGGTGTATGGTAGCTGGTCCAGGATGGGTGTATGGTAGCTGGCCCAGGGTGGGTGTTATATAGGTGTATGGTAGCTTGTCCAGGATGGGTGTTATATGGGTGTATGGTAGCTGGTCCAGGGTGGGTGTTATATAGGTGTATGGTAGCTGGTCCAGGGTGGGTGTTATATGGGTGTATG
>NW_026600591.1:134733-164733 GCF_029448725.1 Salvelinus fontinalis | reverse complement strand
TTTAGTTACTATGCCCCCAGCCTTTAGTTATCATGCCCCCAGCCTTTAGTTACTATGCCCCCAGCCTTTAGCTACTATGCCCCCAGCCTTAAGTTACTATGCCCCCAGCCTTTAGTTATCATGCCCCCAGCCTTTAGTTACTATGCCTCCAGCCTGTAGTTACTATGCCTCCAGCCTGTAGTTACTATGCCCCCAGCCTTTAGTTACTATTTCCCCAGCCTTTAGTTATTCTGCCCCCAGTCTTTAGTTACTATGCACCCAGCATTTAGTTACTATGCCCCCAGCATTTAGTTACTATGCCCCCAGCATTTAGTTATCATGCCACCAGCCTTTAGTTACTATGCCCCCAGCATTTAGTTATTATGCCCCCAGCCTTTAGTTACTATGCCCCCAGCCTTTAGTTATTATGCCCCCAGCCTTTAGTTACTATGCCACCAGCCTTTAGTTACTATGCCCCCAGCCTTTAGTTATTATGCCCCCAGCCTTTAGTTACTATGCCCCCAGCCTTTAGTTACTATGCCCCCAGCATTTAGTTATCATGCCACCAGCCTTTAGTTACTATGCCCCCAGCCTTTAGTTATTAGGCCCCCAGCCTTTAGTTACTATGCCCCCAGCCTTTAGTTACTATGCCCCCAGCCTTTAGTTATTATGCCCCCAGCCTTTAGTTACTATGCCACCAGCCTTTAGTTACTATGCCCCCAGCCTTTAGTTACTATGCCACCAGCCTTTAGTTACTATGCCCCCAGCCTTTAGTTACTATGCCCCCAGCCTTTAGTTATTATGCCCCCAGCCTTTAGTTACTATGCCCCCAGCCTTTAGTTACTATGCCCCCAGCATTTAGTTATCATGCCACCAGCCTTTAGTTACTATGCCCCCAGCCTTTAGTTATTATGCCCCCAGCCTTTAGTTACTATGCCCCCAGCCTTTAGTTTCTATATCCCCAGCATTTAGTTATCATGCCACCAGCCTTTAGTTATTATGCCCCCAGCCTTTAGTTATCATGCCACCAGCCTTTAGTTATCATGCCCCCAGCCTTTAGTTATCATGCCCCCAGCCTTTAGTTATCATGCCACCAGCCTTTAGTTATCATGCCACCAGCCTTTAGTTATCATGCCACCAGCCTTTAGTTACTATGTCCCCAGCCTTTAGTTATCATGCCACCAGCCTTTAGTTATCATGCCACCAGCCTTTAGTTACTATGCCCCCAGCCTTTAGTTACTATGTCCCCAGCCTTTAGTTACTATGCCCCCAGCCTTTAGTTACTATGTCCCCAACCTTTAGTTATCATGCCACCAGCCTTGAGTTACTATGCCACCAGCCTTTAGTTAATATGTCCCCAGCCTTTAGTTATTATGCCCCCATACTTTAGTTACTATGCCCCCAGCCTTTAGTTATAATGCCCCCAGCCTTTAGTTATCATGCCCCCAGCCTTTAGTTATCATGCCCCCAGCCTTTAGTTATCATGTCCCCAGCCTTTAGTTATCATGCCCCCAGCCTTTAGTTACTATGTCCCCAGCCTTTAGTTACTATGTCCCCAGCCTTTAGTTATCATGACCCCAGCCTTTAGTTATCATGCCCCCAGCCTTTAGTTATCATGCCCCCAGCCTTTAGTTATTATGCCCCCAGCCTTTAGTTATCATGCCCCTAGCCTTTAGTTACTATGCCCCCAGCCTTTAGTTACTATGCCCCCAGCCTTTAGTTACTATGCCCCCAGCCTTTAGTTATTATGCCCCCAGCCTTTAGTTATTATGCCCCCAGCCTTTAGTTACTATGCCCCCAGCCTTTAGTTATTATGCCCCCAGCCTTTAGTTACTATGCCCCCAGCCTTTAGTTACTATGTCCCCAGCCTTTAGTTATCATGCCCCCAGCCTTTAGTTATCATGCCACCAGCCTTTAGTTATCATGCCCCCAGCCTTTAGTTATCATGCCACCAGCCTTTAGTTATCATGCCCCCAGCCTTTAGTTATCATGCCACCAGCCTTTAGTTATCATGCCCCCAGCCTTTAGTTATCATGCCACCAGCCTTTAGTTATCATGCCCCCAGCCTTTAGTTATCATGCCACCAGCCTTTAGTTATCATGCATTTACATTACATTTACATTTAAGTCATTTAGCAGACGCTCTAATCCAGAGCGACTTACAAATTGGTGCATTCACCTTATGACATCCAGTGGAACAGCCACTTTACAATAGTGCATCAAGATCTTTTAAGGGGGGGGGGGGGTGTCAGAAGGATTGCTTTATCCTATCCTAGGTATTCCTTGAAGAGGTGGGGTTTCAGGTGTCTCCGGAAGGTGGTGATTGACTCCGCTGTCCTGGCGGCGTGAGGGAGTTTGTTCCACCATTGGGGTGCCAGAGCAGCGAACAGTTTTGACTGGGCTGAGCGGGAACTGTACTTCCTCAGTGGTAGGGAGGCGAGCAGGCCAGAGGCGGATGAACGCAGTGCCCTTGTTTGGGTGTAGGGCCTGATCAGAGCCTGAAGCCTTTAGCTACTATACCCCCAGCCTTTAGTTATCATGCCCCCAGCCTTTAGTTATCATGCCCCCAGCCTTTAGTTATCATGCCCCCAGCCGTTAGTTACTATACCCCCAGCCTTTAGTTACTATGCCCCCAGCCTTTAGTTATCATGCCCCCAGCCTTTAGTTATCATGCCCCCAGCCTTTAGTTATCATACCACCAGCCTTTAGTTACTATGTCCCCAGCCTTTAGTTATCATGCCCCCATACTTTAGTTACTATGCCCCCAGCCTTTAGTTATTATGCCCCCATACTTTAGTTACTATGTCCCCAGCCCTTAGTTATTATGCCCCCATACTTTAGTTACTATGCCCCCAGCCTTTAGTTATTATACCCCCAGCCTTTAGTTATCATGCCACCAGCCTTTAGTTACTATGCCCCCAGCCTTTAGTTACTATGCCCCCAGCCTTTAGTTATCATGCCACCAGCCTTTAGTTATCATGCCACCAGCCTTTAGTTACTATGTCCCCAGCCTTTAGTTACTATGCCCCCAGCCTTTAGTTATCATGCCACCAGCCTTTAGTTATCATGCCACCAGCCTTTAGTTACTATGCCCCCAGCCTTTAGTTACTATGTCCCCAGCCTTTAGTTACTATGTCCACAACCTTTAGTTATCATGCCACCAGCCTTTAGTTATCATGCCACCAGCCTTTAGTTACTATGCCCCCAGCCTTTAGTTACTATGCCCCCAGCCTTTAGTTATCATGCCACCAGCCTTTAGTTATCATGTCCCCAGCCTTTAGTTACTATGTCCCCAGCCTTTAGTTATCATGCCCCCAGCCTTTAGTTATCATGCCACCAGCCTTTAGTTATCATGCCACCAGCCTTTAGTTACTATGCCCCCAGCCTTTAGTTATCATGCCACCAGCCTTTAGTTACTATGCCCCCAGCCTTTAGTTATTATGCCACCAGCCTTTAGTTATCATGCCACCAGCCTTTAGTTACTATGCCCCCAGCCTTTAGTTATCATGCCACCAGCCTTTAGTTATCATGCCACCAGCCTTTAGTTATCATGCCACCAGCCTTTAGTTACTATGTCCCCAGCCTTTTGTTATCATGCCCCCAGCCTTTAGTTATCATGCCACCAGCCTTTAGTTACTATGTCCCCAGCCTTTAGTTATTATGCCCCCAGCCTTTAGTTACTATGCCCCCAGCCTTTAGTTACTATTCCCCCAGCCTTTAGTTATCATGCCCCCAGCCTTTAGTTATCATGCCCCCAGCCTTTAGTTACTATGTCCCCAGCCTTTAGTTACTATGTCCCCAGCCTTTAGTTACTATGTCCCCAGCCTTTAGTTATCATGCCCCCAGCCTTTAGTTATCATGCCCCCAGCCTTTAGTTACTATGTCCGCAGCCTTTAGTTACTATGTCCCCAGCCTTTAGTTATCATGCCCCCAGCCTTTAGTTACTATGTACCCAGCCTTTAGTTACTATGTCCCCAGCCTTTAGTTACTATGTCCCCAGCCTTTAGTTACTATGTCCCCAGCCTTTAGTTACTATGCCCCCAGCCTTTTGGAATAGCCTGCCAGAGAGCCTGAGAGGGGCTGAAACTGTACGCATATTTAAAACAGATCTTAAAACACACCTTTTTATCTTTGCTTTTATTTGATTGTTTGTTGTATGTTGCCTAGTAAATATTTCAGTTTTTATTTTCATTGTTTTTGTTCGGGTTTTTTTTGCTGTGAGGCACATTGTGTTGCAGTCCATGTTGTGGATTCTGGAATAATTTATTGTAATGTTTAAACAATTGGAAACTGCCCAAGGAAGAGTTGATGCTGTTTTGGCGGGAACTAATGGGGATCCATAATAAACCCCAGGAAGAGTTGCTGCTGCCTTGGCAGGAACTAATGGGGATCCATAATAAACCCCAGGAAGAGTAGCTGCTGCCTTGGCAGGAACTAATGGGGACCCATAATAAACCCCAGGAAGAGTAGCTGCTGCCTTGGCAGGAACTAATGGGGACCCATAATAAACCCCAGGAAGAGTAGCTGCTGCCTTGGCAGGAACTAATGTGGATCCATAATAAACCCCAGGAAAAGTAGCTGCTGCCTTGGCAGGAACTAATGGGGATCCATAATAAACCCAAGGAAGAGTAGCTGCTGCCTTGGCAGGAACTAATGGGGACCCATAATAAACCCCAGGAAGAGTAGCTGCTGCCTTGGCAGGAACTAATGGGGATCCATAATAAACCCCAGGAAGAGTAGCTGCTGCCTTGGCAGGAACTAATGGGGATCCATAATAAACCCCAGGAGGAGAAGCTGCTGCCTTGGCAGGAACTAATGGGGATCCATAATAAACCCCAGGAAGATTAGCTGCTGCCTTGGCAGGAACTAATGGGGATCCTTAATAAACCCCAGGAAGAGTAGCTGCTGCCTTGGCAGGAACTAATGGGGATCCATAATAAACCCCAGGAGTAGTACCTGCTGCCTTGGCAGGAACTAATGGGGATCCATAATAAACCCCAGGAAGAGTAGCTGCTGCCTTGGCAGGAACTAATGGGGATCCATAATAAACCCCAGGAAGAGTAGCTGCTGCCTTGGCAGGAACTAATGGGGATCCTTAATAAACCCCAGGAAGAGTAGCTGCTGCCTTGGCAATAACTAATGGGTACCTATAATAAACCCCAGGAAGAGTTGCTGCTGCCTTGGCAGGAACTAATGGGGATCTATAATAAACCGCAGGAAGAGTAGCTGCTGCCTTGGCAGGAACTAATGGGGATCCATAATAAACCCTAGGAAGTGTAGCTGCTGCCTCGGCAGGAACTAATGGGGATCCATAATAAACCCCAGGAAGAGTAACTGCTGCCTTGACAGGAACTAATGGGGATCCATAATAAACCCCAGGAAGAGTAGCTGCTGCCTTGGCAGGAACTAATGGGGATCCATAATAAACCTCAGGAAGAGTAGCTGCTGCCTTGGCAGGAACTAATGGGGATACATAATAAACCCCAGGAAGAGTACCTGCTGCCTTGGCAATAACTAATGGGTACCCATAATAAACCCCAGGAAGAGTTGCTGCTGCTTTGGCAGGAACTAATGGGGATCCATAATAAACCCCAGGAGGAGTAGCTGCTGCCTTGGCAGGAACTAATGGGGATCCATAACAAACCCCAGGAAGAGTAGCTGCTGCTCTGACAGGAACTAATGGGGATCCATAATAAACCCCAGGATGAGTAGCTGCTGCCTTGACAGGAACTAATGGGGATCCATAATAAACCCCAGTAGGAGTAGCTGCTGCCTTGGCAGGAACTAATGGGGATCTATAATAAACCCCAGGAAGAGTAGCTGCTGCCTTGGCAGGAACTAATGGGGATCCATAATACACCCCAGGAAGAGTAGCTGCTGCCTTGGCAGGAACTAATGGGGATCCATAATAAACCCCAGGAAGAGTAGCTGCTGCCTTGACAGAAACCAATGGGGATCCATAATAAACCCCAGGAAGAGTAGCTGCTGCCTTGACAGAAACCAATGGGGATCCATAATAAACACCAGGAAGACTAGCTGCTGCCTTTGCAGGAACTAATGGGGATCCATAATAAACTCCAGGAAGAGTAGCTGCTGCCTTGGCAGGAACTAATGGGGATCCATAATGAACCCCAGGAGGAGTAGCTGCTGCCTTGGCAGGAACTAATGGAGATCCATAATAAACCACAGGAGGAGTAGCTGCTGCCTTGGCAGGAACTAATGGGGATCCATAAAAACCCCAGGAAGAGTAGCTGCTGCCCTTGCAGGAACTAATGGGGATCCATAATAAACCCCAGGAAGAGTAGCTGCTGCCTTGGCAGGAACTAATGGGGATACATAATAAACCCCAGGAAGAGTAGCTGCTGCCTTGGCAATAACTAATGGGTACCCATAATAAACCCCAGGAAGAGTTGCTGCTGCTTTGGCAGGAACTAATGGGGATCCATAATAAACCCCAGGAGGAGTAGCTGCTGCCTTGGCAGGAAATAATGGGGATCCATAATAAACCCCAGGAAGAGTAGCTGCTGCTCTGACAGGAACTAATGGGGATCCATAATAAACCCCAGGATGAGTAGCTGCTGCCTTGACAGGAACTAATGGGGATCCATAATAAACCCCAGGAGGAGTAGCTGCTGTCTTGGCAGGAACTAATGGGGATCTATAATAAACCCCAGGAAGAGTAGCTGCTGCCTTGGCAGGAACTAATGGGGATCCATAATACACCCCAGGAAGAGTAGCTGCTGCCTTGGCAGGAACTAATGGGGATCCATAATAAACCCCAGGAGAAGTAGCTGCTGCCTTGGCAGGAACTAATGGGGATCTATAATAAACCCCAGGAAGAGTAGCTGCTGCCTTGGCAGGAACTAATGGGGATCCATAATAAACCCCAGGAGTAGTACCTGCTGCCTTGGCAGGAACTAATGGGGATCTATAATAAACCACAGAAAGAGTAGCTGCTGCCTTGGCAGGAACTAATGGGGATCCATAATAAACCCCAGGA
Organism: Salvelinus fontinalis; assembly: GCF_029448725.1. Classification (NCBI taxonomy): domain Eukaryota; kingdom Metazoa; phylum Chordata; class Actinopteri; order Salmoniformes; family Salmonidae; genus Salvelinus; species Salvelinus fontinalis. The sequence goes on along the minus strand of NW_026600591.1, from coordinate 157,755 downwards.
AGAGTAGCTGCTGCCTTGGCAGGAACTAATGGGGATCCATAATAAACCCCAGGAAGAGTAGCTGCTGCCTTGGCAGGAAATAATGGGGATCCATAATAAACCCCAGGAAGAGTTGCTGCTGTTTTGGCATGAACTAATGGGGATCTATAATAAACCCCAGGGATAGTAGCTGCTGCCTTGGCAGGAACTAATGGGGATCCATAATAAATACAAATACAAATGTCTGAAATGTGCTGTTTAAATGACGCTTGATTTGATTACTTAAGCTATTCCTCACTGTGTGTATATATAATCACACAGAACACACGATGTTCTGGAACGGAGAGTTCTAGAACACACAAAGTTCTGGAACGGAGAGTTCTAGACTGAAGAATTATGTTCTTGTTCTGTGATGTTACTGTTAGTGCATCGTGGCTGGCTACCATCCTCCCTTCATCCCTCCTTTCCTCATTCCCTCCTTTCCTCGTTCCCTCCCTCCCTCTCTACCATTGACATGGCTGCCTAAAACATTCTCCTCAACTCATGGACAGCAAACAGGAGAGAGAGAGAGAAATAAAGATGAGAAAAATAATGGATTAAAAGAGAGAGAGAGCGACAGCCAACGGCAGACTGGCATGTTTCAGACTGGCATGTTTCAGACTGGCATGTTTCACTGGCATGTTTCAGACGGCATGTTTCAGACTGGCATGTTTCAGACTGGCATGTTTCAGACTGGCATGTTTCAGACTGGCATGTTCCACTGGCAGGTTTCAGACTGGCATGTTTCAGACTGGCATGTTTCAAATTGGCATGTTTCCCTGGCATGTTTCACTGGCATGTTTCAGATTGGCATGTTTCCCTGGCATGTTTCACACTGGCATGTTACAGACTGGCATGTGTCAGACTGGCATGTTTCAAACTGGCATGTTTCCCTGACATGTTTCCCTGGCATGTTTCAGATTGGCATGTTTCAGACTGGCATGTTTCAGACTGGCATGTTTCAGACTGGCATGTTTCAGACTGGCATGTTTCAAACTGGCATGTTTCAGATTGGCATGTTTCCCTGGCATGTTTCACTGGCATGTTTCAGATTGGCATGTTTCAGACTGGCATGTTTCCCTGGCATGTTTCAGATTGGCATGTTTCAGACTGGCATGTTTCAAATTGGCATGTTTCCCTGGCATGTTTCCCTGGCATGTTTCAGACTGGCATGTTTCAAACTGGCATGTTTCCCTGGTTGGTCCCAAATGGTACCCTATTCTCTTTTTAGTGCACTACTTTCAACCAGGGGTTATAGGACTCTAGTGCACTACTTTCAACCAGGGGTTATAGGACTCTAGTGCACTACTTTCAACCAGGGGTTATAGGGCTCTAGTGCACTACTTTCAAACAGGAGTTATAGGGCTCTAGTGCACTACTTTCAACCAGGGGTTATAGGACTCTAGTGCACTACTTTCAACCAGGGGTTATAGGACTCTAGTGCACTACTTTCAACCAGGGGTTATAGGACTCTAGTGCACTACTTTCAACCAGGGGTTATAGGACTCTAGTGCACTACTTTCATCCAGGGGTTATAGGGCTCTAATGCACTACTTTCAACCAGGGGTTATAGGACTCTAGTGCACTACTTTCAACCAGGGGTTATAGGGCTCTAGTGCACTAAATAGGGAATGGGGTGCCATTTGGGACACAGACTCAGTAATTACCACAGAAAAAATGTCAGGTTATATTAACTTTACCTCTCTGCTTTATGTTCTACAGAACAGACAGGAAGGGAGGGAAGTGGAGAGGGCTGGGGGGGTGGAGGGGGAAGGAGGGAGGTGGAGAGGGAGGGAGGGAGGTGGAGAGGGAAGTGGAGAGGGAGGGAGGGAAGTGGAGAGGGAAGGAGGGAAGGAGGTGGAGAGGGGAGGGAAGTGGAGAGGGAGGGAGGTAGAGGGAGGGAGGTGGAGAGAGAAGTGGAGAGGGCTGGGGGGGTGGAGGGGGAAGGAGGGAGGGAGGGAGGTGGAGAGGGAAGTGGAGAGGGCTGGGGGGGGTGGAGGGGGAAGGAGGGAGGTGGAGAGGGAAGTGGAGAGGGAGGGAGGGAAGTGGAGAGGGAAGGAGGGAGGGAGGTGGAGAGGGAGGGAGGGAGGGAGGTGGAGAGGGAAGGTGGGAAGGAGGTGGAGAGGGGAGGGAAGTGGAGGGGGAGGGAGGGAGGGAGGGAGGGAGGGAGGGAGGGAGGGAGGGAGGTGGAGAGAGAGGGAGAGAGGTAGAGGGAGAGGGAGGGAGGTAGAGGAAGAGGGAGGGAGGGAGAGAGGTAGAGAGAGAGAGGGAGGGATATTTCTCGATCATGCGTGAATGGGCGAGAGAGTTGTTGAGTCGGTTTGTTAGGGCGGCAGGAGAGAGGCTTTATTACCAGACCTAGAAAAGAGCAAACCACATGAATCGATCCCTCTCTCTCTCTCTCCTTCCCTTTCTCACTATCTCTCTCTCCTTCCCCCTCTCCGCCGGCAGCACAATGGACTGTCTGTGTGACTGTACGTGTCAGCCTAAGGTACAGTGAGTGTTTTCCATGTGTGTGTGTCAACGTGTGCATTAACCCTTTGTAGGTTACAGTAGAGAACAGACCAGTCCTTGCCAACACCTACGGTCATTATCAACCCATTACGTCTACAGTGTAACAGAAGGACAAAGTTAAGAGATCGTAACATTGCAAACTCGCTCCACAGCCTGAAACATTTTCCAGGACATAGACATATCTAACATGGGCAGAAAGCTTAAATTCTTGTTCATCTAACTGTACTGTCCAATTTACAGTAGCTATTACAGTGAAATAATACCATGCTATTGTTTGAGGAGAGTGCACAGTTATGAACTTGAAAAGGTATTAGTAAACCAATTTAGGCACATTTGGGCCTAATTTTGAACAGAAATAGAATGGTTCATTGGATAAGTCTAAAACGTTGCACATACACTGCTGCCATCTAGTGGCCAAAATTGAAATTGCTGGAATAATACATTACGGCCTTTCTCTTGCATTTCAAAGATGACGGTACAACAACAAAAAGGGTGTGTTTTTCATTGTATTATTTATTACCAGATCTAATGTGTTATATTCTCCTACATTCATTTCACAGTTCCACAAACTTCAAAGTGGTTCCTTTCAAATGGTACCAAGAATATGCATATCCTTGCTTCAGGTCCTGAGATACAGGCAGTTAGATTTGGGTCATTATAGACAGGAATTTGAAAAATAGGGTTGGATCCTTAAGAGGTTTTTCACACACCAAAACAGCAGCTTTCTCCCTACAGGAGAATGAGTAGCGAAACAGGGTTCACGTAAAAGCAGTGCACCTGTTCTGACCCTTTCTGACCCGTTCTGACCCTGTTCTGACCCTGTTCTGACCCTGTTATGACCCTGTTCTGACCCAGTTAGACCCTGTTTTGACCCTGTTCTGACCCTGTTTAATCCCTGTTCTGACCCTGTTCTGACCCTGTTCTGACCCAGGTAGACCCTGTTCTGACCCTGTTCTGACCCTGTTTAATCCCTGTTCTGACCCTGTTTTGACCCTGTTCTGACCCTGTTTAATCCCTGTTCTGACCCTGTTCTGACCCTGTTCTGACCCAGTTAGACCCTGTTCTGACCTATTTAGACCCTGTTCTGACCCTGTTCTGACCCTGTTCTGACCCTGTTCTGACCCTGTTCTGACCCTGTTTAATCCCTGTTCTGACCCTGTTTTGACCCTGTTCTGACCCTGTTTAATCCCTGTTCTGACCCTGTTCTGACCCTGTTCTGACCCAGTTAGACCCTGTTCTGACCCATTTAGACCCTGTTCTGACCCTGTTCTGACCCTGTTCTGACCCTGTTCTGAACCTGTTTAATCCCTGTTTAATCCCTGTTTAATCCCTGTTCTGACCCTGTTCTGACCCTGTTTTGACCCTGTTCTGACCCTGTTTAATCCCTGTTCTGACCCTGTTCTGACCCTGTTCTGACCCTGTTTAATCCCTGTTTAATCCCTGTTTAATCCCTGTTCTGACCCTGTTCTGACCCTGTTCTGACCCTGTTTAATCCCTGTTCTGACCCTGTTCTGACCCTGTTATGACCCTGTTCTGACCCTGTTTAATCCCTGTTTAATCCCTGTTCTGACCCTGTTCTGACCCTGTTTAATCCCTGTTTAATCCCTGTTTAATCCCTGTTCTGACCCTGTTCTGACCCTGTTTAATCCCTGTTTAATCCCTGTTCTGACCCTGTTCTGACCCTGTTCTGACCATGTTCTGACCCTGTTTTGACCCTGTTCTGACCCTGTTCTGACCCTGTTTAATCCCTGTTTTGACCCTGTTTTGACCCTGTTTAATCCCTGTTCTGACCCTGCTTAATCCCTTTTTTTGTCCATGTTATATCCCTGTTTAATCCCTGTTCTGACCCTGTTCTGACCCTGTTCTGACCCTGTTTAATCCCTGTTCTGACCCTGTTTTGACCCTGTTCTGACCCTGTTTAATCTCTGTTATAACCATGTTTTGTCCCTGTCCTAAGGTCGTCTGGAAATGCCTTGACAACCGTCCACTAGAGGCAGCAGAGAGTAGATTTGCTAGGGCGTTGTCGACGGGAACGGTTGACGGGTGGAATCCCATGACTCTGGATCAGAAGGTTGTGTGTCAGAATGAATGCCTAAACGTAACGTTTTAACCTTATCCTAAACTTTAACCCTTAACCCTTAACCTAAAACTTTCGAAATTTGATGTTTGGAGAAACGTGGATAAAATTCAGAATCTGAAGTCAAAACAAAACGTAAGATGTTCTTGGTTACGACATGCGTGTGTGTGTGTGATCGACCAGATCACTCACTCTCACACACACACACACCAGACTCTAACACTCACACACACACACACCCAGAGAGTAATACCTCAGCCCTATAGTTGTTATAACAGCAGCTCTGTAGTCTAATGAGTCTCCTGAGTCCTGACCTTCATAAGTGGAATAAAAAACAAAGACTGTGCTTATACGCCCACACACACACACACACACACACACTGACACACACACACACACACACACACCAAAATACACACACACACACACACCCACCCACCCACCCACCCACCCTCCTGTCTATGATTTATAGTGATAACATCAGAAACCTGTGCCTTGGTAGTCAGGGAATACATTTCTACTTATACTATTTTTCCCCTGTATTTGTGTTGGTCACAAGTTAGTTACCTTCGACCAAGTGTTAGCGTGTGTGTTAGTCATTGTGTATGTTAGTGTGTTTCAGTGTGTTTGTGTGTGTTTCAGTGTGTGTGTTTCAGTGTGTGTGTGTGTGTGTGTGTGTTTCATTTTGTGTGTGTTTCAGTGTGTGTGTGTGTTTCAGTGTGTGTGTGTGTGTGTGTGTGGGTCAGTGTGTGTGTGTGTGTGTGTGTGTGTAAGTGTGTGTGTTTTAGTGTGTGTGTATTTTGGTGTGTGTGTGTGTGTGTGTGTGTGTGTGGCAGTGTGTGTGTTTCAGTGTGTGTGTATTTTAGTGTGTGTGTGTCAGTGTGTGTTTCAGGATGTGTGTATTTTGGTGTGTATGTGTGTGTGTGTCAGTGTGTGTGTCAGTGTGTGTGTGTGTGTGTGTGTTAGTGTGTGTTAGTGTGTGTGTGTGTGTGTGTGTGTGTGTGTGTGTGTGTGTGTGTGTGTGTGTGTGTGTGTGTGTGTGTGTGTGTGTGTGTGTGTGTGTGTGTGTGTGTGTGTGTGTGTGTGTGTGTGTGTGTGTGTGGTGGGGGGGGTGTTACTATATTTTGTCAAAGGTTTCCGGTATAAAATAAAAAGTTTAAAAATAATGTTTTAAATAAATTTTTTTAAATATATTTTGGGTTTTTATTTCATTTCTTAAAAATGTATTTCCACAGTTTTGTTTCAAACGTCAAGGTGTACAGTATATCTTAAAGTCTTAAGGTATTTATTACAGACAGAAATACTCCTCAGCTTCATCAGCTGTCCGGCTGGTCTCAGACGATCCCGCAGGTGAAGAAGCCGGATGTGGAGGTCCTGGGTTGGCGTGGTTACAGGTGGTCTGCGGTTGTGAGGCCGGTTAGACATACTGCCAAATTCTCTAAAAATGACATTGGAGGTGGCTTTTGGTAGAAAAAAAAATAACATAAGAAATCTCTGGCAACAGTTCTGGTGGACATTCTTGCAGAAACCATGCCAATTACACACTCCTTCAAAACTTGAGACATCTGTGGCATTGTGTTATGTGACGAAACTGCACATTATAGAGCCGCTTTTTATTGTCCTTTTAATGAATAACTTAACTAAAGGAGCTCCTTAAACTTGACCCCCCCCCAAAAAAACATCTGGGTCAGATGGTTTAGACCCTTTCTTCTTTAAGGTTGCTGCCCCTTTAAGGTTGCTGCCCCTTTAAGGTTGCTGCCCCTTTAAGGTTGCTGCCCCTTTTAAGGTTGCTGCCCCCTGTAAGGTTGCTGCCCCTTTAAGGTTGCTGCCCCCTGTAAGGTTGCTGCCCCTTTAAGGTTGCTGCCCCTTTAAGGTTGCTGCCCTTTAAGGTTGCTGCCCCTTTTAAGGTTGCTGCCCCCTGTAAGGTTGCTGCCCCTTTAAGGTTGCTGCCCCCTGTAAGGTTGCTGCCCCTTTAAGGTTGCTGCCCCTTTAAGGTTGCTGCCCCTTTAAGGTTGCTGCCCCTTTAAGGTTGCTGCCCCTTTTAAGGTTGCTGCCCCCTGTAAGGTTGCTGCCCCTTTAAGGTTGCTGCCCCCTGTAAGGTTGCTGCCCCTTTAAGGTTGCTGCCCCTTTAAGGTTGCTGCCCCTTTAAGGTTGCTGCCCCTTTAAGGTTGCTGCCCCTTTAAGGTTGCTGCCCCCTTAAGGTTGCTGCCCCTTTAAGGTTGCTGCCCCTTTAAGGTTGCTGCCCCCTTTAAGGTTGCTGCCCCCTGTAAGGTTGCTGCCCCTTTAAGGTTGCTGCCCCTTTAAGGTTGCTGCCCCTTTAAGGTTGCTGCCCCCTTTAAGGTTGCTGCCCCTTTAAGGTTGCTGCCCCTATAAGGTTGCTGCCCCTTTAAGGTTGCTGCCCCCTTTAAGGTTGCTGCCCCCTTTAAGGTTGCTGCCCCCTTTAAGGTTGCTGCCCCCTTTAAGGTTGCTGCCCCTTTAAGGTTGCTGCCCCCTTAAGGTTGCTGCCCCCTTAAGGTTGCTGCCCCCTTTAAGGTTGCTGCCCCTTTAAGGTTGCTGCCCCCTTAAGGTTGCTGCCCCCTTTAAGGTTGCTGCCCCTTTAAGGTTGCTGCCCCTATCATCGCCAAGCATATCTCCAACCTTTTTAACCTGTCTCTCCTGTCTGGGGAGGTTCCCATTACTTGGAAGGCAGCTACGGTTCGTCCTTTATTTAAAGGGGGAGATCAAGCTGATCCTAACTGTTATAGGACAACTTCTATTTTGCCTCGTTTATCAAACGTGTTGACTGGCTGTCTTGATGTCATTAGTATTCTCTCTGGTATGCAATCTGGTTTCAGGTTACGGACGAGTCACTGCAACCTTAAAGATCCTCAATGATGTCAACATTGTCCTTGATTCTAAGCAATGTTGTGCTGCTATTTTTTATTGACTTGGCCAAAGCCTTTCATACGGTAGAACATTCCGTTCTTGTGTGCCAGCTAAGGAGTATTGGTGTCTCTGAGGGGTCTTTGGCCTGGTTTGATAACTACCTCTCTCAAAGAGTGCAGTGTATACAATCCGAACATCTGCCGTCTCAGCCACTGCCTGTCACCAAGGGAGTTCCCCAAGGCTCGATCCTAAGGCCCCACGCTCTTCTCAATTTACATCAACAACATAGCTCAGGCAGTAGGAAGCTCTCTCATCCATTTATATGCAGATGATACAGTCTTATTCTCAGCTGGCTCTTCCCCTGATTTTGTGTAAAATGCTCTACAACAAATCTTTCTTAGTGTCCAACAAGCTTTCTATACCCTTAACATTGTTCTGAACACCTCCAAAACAAAGGTCATGTGGTTTGGTAAGAAGAATGCCCCTCTCCCCACAGGTGTTATTACTACCTCTGAGGGTTTAGAGCTTGAGGTAGTCACCTCATACAAGTACTTGGGAGTATGGCTAGACGGTACACTGTCCTTCTCTCAGCACATATCAAAGCTGCAGGCTAAAGTTAAATCTAGACTTGGTTTCCTCTATCGTAATCGTTCTTCTTTCACCCCAGCTGTCAAACTAACCCTACTTCAGATGACCATCCTACCCATGCTAGATTACAGAGACATCATTTATAGATCGACAGGTGAGGATGCTCTCGAGAGGCTAGATGTTCTTTACCATTGGGCAATCAGATTTGCCACCAATGCTCCTTATAGTACACATCACTGTCCTCTATACTCCTCTGTAAACTGGTCATCTCTGTAAACCCGTCGCAAGACCCACTGTTTGATGCGTATTTATAAAAACCCTCTTAGGCCTCCCTCCCTCCTATCTGAGATAAAACTGTCCAAGGCTGCAGTAGGTATCTCCATCTCTTTATCCAAAGACTCAATCATGGACACTCACTTACTGACATTTGTGGCTGCTTTGCGTGATGTATTGTTGTCTCTACCTTCTTGTCCTTTGTGCTGTTGTCTGTGCCCAATAATGTTTGTACCATGTTTTGCGCTGCTACCATGTTGTGTTGCTACCATGTTGTTGTCATGTTGTGTTGTTAACATGCTTTTGAGATGTTGGTTTGCTACCATGTTGTTGTCATGTTGTGTTGCTACCATGCTGTGTTGCTACCATGTTGTTGTCATGTTGTATTGCTACCATGTTGTTGTCATGTTGTGTTGCTACCATGTTGTTGTCATGTTGTGTTGCTACCATGTTGTTGTCATGTTGTGTTGCTACCATGTTGTTGTCATGTTGTGTTGCTACCATGTTGTTGTCATGTTGTGTTGCTACCATGTTGTTGTCATGTTGTGTTGTTAACATGCTTTTGAGATGTTGGTTTGCTACCAAGCTGTGTTAACATGTTATGTTGCTGTGATGTTGTGTTGCTACCATGCTGTATTGTCATGTGTTGCTACCATGTTATTGTCATGTTGTGTTGCTACCATGTTGCTACCATGTTGTGTTGCTACCATGTTGTGTTGTCATGTTGTGTTGCTACCATGTTGTTGTCATGTTGTGTTGATACCATGCTGTGTTGTCATGTTGTGTTGCTACCATGTTGTTGCCATGTTGTGTTGCTACCATGTTGTGTTGTCATGTTGTGTTGCTACCATGTTGTTGCCATGTTGTGTTGCTACCATGCTGTGTTGTCATGTTGTGTTGCTACCATGTTGTGTTGATACCATGCTGTGTTGTCATGTTGTGTTGCTACCATGTTGTGTTGTCATGTTGTGTTGCTACCATGTTGTTGCCATGTTGTGTTGCTACCATGTTGTGTTGTCATGTTGTGTTGCTACCATGTTGTGTTGTCATGTTGTGTTGCTACCATGTTGTTGCCATGTTGTGTTGCTACCATGCTGTGTTGCCATGGTGTGTTGCTACCATGTTGTTGCCATGTTGTGTTGCTACCATGTTGTGTTGCTACCATGTTGTTGCCATGTTGTGTTTCTACCATGTTGTTGCCATGTTGTGTTGCTACCATGTTGTTGCCATGTTGTGTTGCTACCATGCTCTGTTGTCATGTGTTGCTACCATGCTGTGTTGCCATGTTGTGTTGCTACCATGTTGTTGTCATGTTGTGTTGCTACCATGCTGAGTTGTCATGTTGTGTTGCTACCATGTTGTTGTCATGTTGTGTTGCTACCATGCTGTGTTGTCATGTTGTGTTGCTAACATGCTGTGTTGTCATGTTGTGTTGCTACCATGTTGTGTTGTCATGTGTTGATACCATGCTGTGTTGTCATGTTGTGTTGATACCATGCTGTGTTGTCATGTTGTGTTGATACCATGCTGTGTTGTCATGTTGTGTTGCTACCGTGTTGTGTTGTCATGTTGTGTTGCTACCGTGTTGTTGTCATGTTGTGTTGCTACCATGCTGTGTTGTCATGTTGTGTTGCTACCGTGTTGTTGTCATGTTGTGTTGCTACCGTGTTGTTGTCATGTTGTGTTGCTACCGTGTTGTTGTCATGTTGTGTTGCTACCGTGTTGTTGACATGTTGTGTTGCTACCATGCTGTGTTGTCATGTTGTGTTGCTACCATGCTGTGTTGTCATGTGTTGCTGCCATGCTGTGTTGTCATGTTGTGTTGCTAACATGCTGTGTTGTCATGTTGTGTTGCTACCATGTTGTGTTGTCATGTTGTGTTGATACCATGTTGTTGTCATGTGTTGCTACCATGTTATTGTCATGTTGTGTTGCTACCATGCTGTGTTGTCATGTTGTGTTGATACCATGTTGTGATGTCATGTTGTTTTGATACCATGTTGTGTTGTCATGTTGTGTTGATACCATGTTGTGTTGTCATGTTGTTTTGCTACCATGCTGTGTTGTCATGTTGTGTTGCTACCATGTTGTGTTGCTAACATGCTGTGTTGTCATGTTGTGTTGCTACCATGTTGTGATGTCATGTTGTGTTGATACCATGTTGTGTTGTCATGTTGTTTTGCTACCATGCTGTGTTGTCATGTGTTGTTGCTAACATGCTGTGTTGTCATGTTGTGTTGCTACCATGCTGTTGTCATGTTGTGTTGCTACCATGCTGTGTTGTCATGTTGTGTTGATACCATGCTGTGTTGTCATGTTGTGTTGCTACCATGTTGTTGTCATGTTGTGTTGCTACCATGTTATTGTCATGTTGTGTTGTTACCATGTTCTTGTCATGTTGTGTTGCTACCATGCTGTGTTGTCATGTTGTGTTGCTACCATGTTGTTGTCATGTTATGTTGCTACCATGCTGTGTTGTCATGTGTTGCTAACATGCTGTGTTGTCATGTTGTGTAGCTACCATGTTGTGTTGTCATGTTGTGTTGCTACCATGTTGTGTTGTCATGTTGTGTTGATACCATGCTGTGTTGTCATGTTGTGTTGATACCATGCTGTGTTGTCATGTTGTGTTGCTACCATGCTGTGTTGTCATGTTGTGTTGCTACCATGCTGTGTTGTCATGTTGTGTTGCTACCATGCTGTGTTGTCATGTTGTGTTGCTACCATGTTGTTGCCATGTTGTGTTGATACCATGTTGTGTTGTCATGTTGTGTTGCTAACATGCTGTGTTGTCATGTTGTGTTGATACCATGTTGTGTTGTCATGTTGTGTTGATACCATGCTGTGTTGTCATGTTGTGTTGCTACCATGTTGTTGTCATGTGTTGTTGCTAACATGCTGTGTTGTCATGTTGTGTTGCTACCATGCTGTGTTGTCATGTTGTGTTGCTACCATGCTGTGTTGTCATGTTGTGTTGCTACCATGCTGTGTTGTCATGTTGTGTTGCTACCATGTTGTTGTCATGTGGTGTTGCTACCATGTTGTTGCCATGTTGTGTTGATACCATGTTGTTGTCATGTTATGTTGATACCATGCTGTGTTGTCATGTTGTGTTGCTACCATGTTGTTGCCATGTTGTGTTGCTACCATGTTGTGTTGTCATGTGTTTCTATCATGTTGTGTTGCTACCATGTTGTCTTGCTACCATGCTGTGTTGCCATGTTGTGTTGCTACCATGTTGTGTTGTCATGTGTTTCTATCATGTTGTGTTGCTACCATGTTGTCTTGCTACCATGCTGTGTTGTCATGTTGTGTTGCTACCATGTTGTGTTGTCATGTGTCTCTACCATGTTGTGTTGCTACCATGCTGTGTTGTCATGTTGTGTTGCTACCATGTTGTTGTCATGTCGTGTTGCTACCATGTTGTGTTGTCATGTTGTGTTGTCTTGCTGTGTTGCTACCATGTTGTGTTGCTACCATGCTGTGTTGTCATGTTGTGTTGCTACCATGTTGTTGCCATGTTGTGTTGCTACCATGTTGTGTTGTCATGTTGTGTTGCTACCATGTTGTTGCCATGTGTTGTTGCTACCATGCTGTGTTGTCATGTTGTGTTGCTACCATGTTGTCTTGCTACCATGCTGTGTTGTCATGTTGTGTTGCTACCATGTTGTTGCCATGTTGTGTTGCTACCATGTTGTGTTGCTACCATGTTGTTGTCATGTTGTGTTGCTACCATGTTGTTGCCATGTTGTGTTGCTACCATGCTGTGTTGTCATGTGTTCTACCATGTTGTGTTTCTACCATGTTGTTGCCATGTTGTGTTGCTACCATGTTGTTGCCATGTTGTGTTGCTACCATGCTGTGTTGTCATGTGTTCTACCATGTTGTGTTTCTACCATGTTGTTGCCATGTTGTGTTGCTACCATGTTGTTGCCATGTTGTGTTGCTACCATGCTGTGTTGTCATGTGTTGCTACAATGTTGTTGCCATGTTGTGTTGCTACCATGTTGTTGCCATGTTGTGTTGCTACCATGTTTTGTTGTTTTCTTAAGTTTCTCTTCATGTAGTGTTTCGTCTCTACATCCCCCTCTCTCTCCATCCCTCTCTCCCTCTCTCCCTCTCTCTATCCCTCTATCCCTCTCTGAATCCCTCTCTATATCCCTCTCCATCTCTCTCTCCATCCCTCTCTCTCTCTCTCTCCATCCATCTCTCTCCCTCTCCATGTCTCTCTCCATCCCTCTCCATCCCTCTCTCTCTCCCTCTATCGCTCTATCCCTCTATCGCTCTCTGAATCCCTCTCTATATCCCTCTCCATCTCTCTCTCCATCCCTCTCTCTCTCTCTCTCTCCATCCCTCTCTCTCTCTCTCCATCCCCTCTCTCTCTCTCCATCCCTCTCTCTCTCTCTCTCTATCCCTCTCCATCTCTCTCTCCATCCCTCTCTCTCCCTCTTTCCCTCTCTCTATCCCTCTCCATCCCTCTCTCTCTCTCTATCCCTCTATCCCTCTGAATCCCTCTCTCTCTCTCTCTATCCCTCTCTCCCTCTATCCTTCTCTCTCCCTCTCCCTCTCTCCATCTCTCTCTCCATTCCTCTCTCTCTCCCCATCCCTCTCTCCCTCTCTCTATCCCTCTCCATCTCACTCTCCATTCCTCTCTCTCTCCCCATCCCTCTCTCCCTCTCTCCATCTCTCTCTCCATTCCTCTCTCTCTCCCCATCCCTCTCTCACTCTCTCTATCCCTCTCCATCTCACTCTCCATTCCTCTCTCTCTCCCCATCCCTCTCTCCCTCTCTCCATCTCTCTCTCCATTCCTCTCTCTCTCCCCATCCCTCTCTCCCTCTCTCTATCCCTCTCCATCTCTCTCTCCATTCCTCTCTCTCCCCATCCCTCTATCCATTCTCCATCTCTCTCTCTCCATTCCTCTCTCTCTCCCCATCCCTCTCTCCCTCTCTCTCTCCCTCTCCATCTCTCTCCATTCCGCTCTCTCTCCCCATCCCTCTCTCCCTCTCTCTATCCCTCTCTCCATCTCTCTCTCCATTCCCCTCTCTCTCTCCATCCCTCTCTCTCTCTCTCTCCATCCCTCTCTCTCTCTCTCCATCCCTCTCTCCCTCTCTCTCTCCCCATCCCTAACTCCCTCTCTCTATCCCTCTCTCCATCTCTCTCTCCATTCCTCTCTCTCCATCCCTCTCTCCCTCTCTCTCTCCCCATCTCTCTCTCCCTCTCTCCCTCTCTCTCTCCCCATCCCTCTCTCCCTCTCTCTCTCCATCTCTCTCTCTCTCTCCATCCCTCTCTCCCCATCTCTCTCTCCATCCCTCTCTCTCTCTCCATCCCTCTCTCCCCATCTCTCTCTCCCTCTCTCCATTCCTCTCTCATGTTATTATGTAATGCAGTAGAGGGTGTGTGTTGTTCTGGTAAGCTTCTTTTATGGTTGGTACTTGACTAGTGTAATTACATTACCCTTACCGGAGCTTTACACACAAGCAGTGTGTAGGGCGCAGCTTACACTAATATAGCTGTGCGATTCTAATTCGGTATTGCTGCCTATTAAAGTCTAGTTATTAGACAATGTTAGCGCTGTACCCATAAAACACTGGCTAACACAATGGTGCCATGGTGTGTGTGTGTGTGTGTGTGTGTGTGTGTGTGTGTGTGTGTGTGTGTGTGTGTGTGTGTGTGTGTGTGTGTGTGTGTGTGTGTGTGTGTGTGTGTGTGTGTGTGTGTGTGTGTGTGTGTGTGTGTGTGTGTGTGTGTGTGTGTGTGTGTGTGTGTGTGTGTGCGTGTGTGTGTGTGTGTGTGTGTGTGTGTGTGTGTGTGTGTGTGTGTGTCTAGAAACCGTAGCATGAACATCTACTAAAGCTATTACTCTAACCGCAGAACCACAAGGTCCTTAGTACCAGACGTATGCTTGAAAGAACTCTCACAGACAGACAGAAAAGACCAGACCAGGCCAGGCCAGACCAGACAGACAGACAGACGATGAATCAGATTGATTCCCAAGGATGAATCAGATTGATTCCCGAAGATGAATCAGAGGAATTCCCGAGGATGAATATGTATATGGCGTCCTAACCAGAGGGCGCTGGTTAAATGGCAGCCCATTCTCTATATGGCGTCCTAACCAGAGGGCTCTGGTTAAATGGCAGCCCATTCTCTATATGGCGTCCTAACCAGAGGGCGCTGGTTAAATGGCAGCCCATTCTCTATATGGCGTCCTAACCAGAGGGCGCTGGTTAAATGGCAGCCCATTCTCTATATGGCGTCCTAACCAGAGGGCGCTGGTTAAATGGCAGCCCATTCTCTATATGCCTCTGAATTAACAGGGACAATGTATTGTTTCTGAATGACTAAGGACAATGGTGGTTTTTCCTGTAGGTTTTATGGGATTTTCACTGGAAGGAGACCACATAATCAAAATGCTACATTGTATTTGTAACCTGCTTTTCAAACAACCCTCCTTCAGTGTTTCCGCGGTTCTTCTCCTTTTATCCATCTATTCTCATAAGTTTCTACCTTCCCACGTCTGTAAACCCAGTGTGTGTGTGTGTGTGTGTGTGTGTGTGTGTGTGTGTGTGTGTGTGTGTGTGTGTCAGTTCCAAGACTTTACGTTGTATTATAACTTCAGTTCAGTATAACACTGCAGTTTGTACGGTTACCGTTAATCCCGGAACAGGTTGTACGGTTACCGTTAAACCCGGTACAGGTTGTACGGTTACCGTTAAACCCGGTACAGGTTGTACGGTTACGGTTAAACCCGGTACAGTTTGTACGGTTACGGTTAAACCCGGTACAGGTTGTACGGTTACCGTTAAATCCGGTACAGGTTGTACGGTTACCGTTAAACCCGGTACAGGTTGTACGGTTACCGTTAAACCCGGTACAGGATGTACGGTTACCGTTAAACCCGGTACAGGTTGTACGGTTACCGTTAAACCCGGTGCAGATTGTACGGTTACCGTTAACCCCGGTACAGGTTGCACGGTTACCGTTAAACCCGGTACAGATTGTACGTTTACCGTTAAACCCGGTATAAGTTGTACGGTTACCGTTAAAGCCGGTACATGTGGTACGGTTACCGTTAATCCCGGTACAGGTTGTACGGTTACCGTTAAACCCGGTACGGTTTGTAAGGTTACCGTTAAACCCGGTACAGATTGTACGGTTACCGTTAAACCCGGTACAGGATGTACGGTTACCGTTAACCCCGGTACAGGTTGCACGGTTACCGTTAAATCCGGTACAGATTGTACGTTTACCGTTAAACCCGGTATAAGTTGTACGGTTACCGTTAAAGCCGGTACATGTGGTACGGTTACCGTTAATCCCGGTACAGGTTGTACGGTTACCGTTAAACCCGGTACGGTTTGTACGGTTACCGTTAAACCCGGTACGGTTTGTAAGGTTACCGTTAAACCCGGTACAGAATGCACGGTTACCGTTAAACCCGGTACAGGATGTACGGTTACCGTTAACCCCGGTACAGGTTGCACGGTTACCGTTAAACCCGGTACAGATTGTACGTTTACCGTTAAACCCGGTATAAGTTGTTCGGTTACCGTTAAAGCCGGTACAGGTTGTACGGTTACCGTTAAACCCGGTACGGTTTGTAAGGTTACCGTTAAACCCGGTACAGATTGTACGGTTACCGTTAAACCCGGTACAGGTTGTACGGTTACGGTTAAACCCGGTACAGGTTGTACGGTTACGGTTAAACCCGGTACAGGTTGTACGGTTACCGTTAAATCCGGTACAGGTTGTACGGTTACCGTTAAACCCGGTACAGGATGTACGGTTACCGTTAAACCCGGTACAGGTTGTACGGTTACCGTTAAACCCGGTGCAGATTGTACGGTTACCGTTAACCCCGGTACAGGTTGCACGGTTACCGTTAAACCCGGTACAGATTGTACGTTTACCGTTAAACCCGGTATAAGTTGTACGGTTACCGTTAAAGCCGGTACATGTGGTACGGTTACCGTTAATCCCGGTACAGGTTGTACGGTTACCGTTAAACCCGGTACGGTTTGTACGGTTACCGTTAAACCCGGTACGGTTTGTAAGGTTACCGTTAAACCCGGTACAGAATGCACGGTTACCGTTAAACCCGGTACAGGATGTACGGTTACCGTTAACCCCGGTACAGGTTGCACGGTTACCGTTAAACCCGGTACAGATTGTACGTTTACCGTTAAACCCGGTATAAGTTGTTCGGTTACCGTTAAAGCCGGTACAGGTTGTACGGTTACCGTTAAACCCGGTACGGTTTGTAAGGTTACCGTTAAACCCGGTACAGATTGTACGGTTACCGTTAAACCCGGTACAGGTTGTACGGTTACGGTTAAACCCGGTACAGGTTGTACGGTTACGGTTAAACCCGGTACAGGTTGTACGGTTACCGTTAAATCCGGTACAGGTTGTACGGTTACCGTTAAACCCGGTACAGGATGTACGGTTACCGTTAAACCCGGTACAGGTTGTACGGTTACCGTTAAACCCGGTGCAGATTGTACGGTTACCGTTAACCCCGGTACAGGTTGCACGGTTACCGTTAAACCCGGTACAGATTGTACGTTTACCGTTAAACCCGGTATAAGTTGTACGGTTACCGTTAAAGCCGGTACATGTGGTACGGTTACCGTTAATCCCGGTACAGGTTGTACGGTTACCGTTAAACCCGGTACGGTTTGTAAGGTTACCGTTAAACCCGGTACAGAATGCACGGTTACCGTTAAACCCGGTACAGGATGTACGGTTACCGTTAACCCCGGTACAGGTTGCACGGTTACCGTTAAACCCGGTACAGATTGTACGTTTACCGTTAAACCCGGTATAAGTTGTTCGGTTACCGTTAAAGCCGGTACAGGTTGTACGGTTACCGTTAAACCCGGTACGGTTTGTACGGTTACCGTTAAACCCGGTACAGATTGTACGGTTAACGTTAAACCCGGTACAGATTGTACGGTTAACGTTAAACCCGGTACAAGTTGTACGGTTAACGTTAAACCCGGTACATGTTGTACGGTTACCGTTAAACCCGGTACATGTTGTACGGTTACTGTTAAACCCGGTACAGGTTGTATGTTTACTGTTATTTCAAGTCAATTCACTTAGCTAGTCTTGATGTCATTTAACACAGGGTCAGGCTTCAATCAACAACATCATGAAGATTAGAATTGATAGACGCTCTAGAACCAGATCTACAGAGTAATTAAAGCTTAGCCCATAGTTTATAGCCCATAGTTTAAATACAATACAATTAAAGCTTAGCCCATAGTTTATAGCCCATAGTTTAAATACAATACAATTGTCTATTGTCTAACATTGATTCCCAGGTGTTACTATGCCTTTATGTAGCTCGCGTTCATCTGAATTACCACCAACTCACCACATCATCACTGGACTCTGTTACTGATCATTAAAGTGATAAACTTTGTTTATCACAGTATTATACAGGCACGCACTTTAATATAGAGGCTCAGCGGCGTCTCTGTAACGACCACAAGTCATTAGATTGAATGCTAATTGTACCATAAACTCCTGCTGTTAAAGGGTAACGCTCAAACCACTATTCAGGCTTTTGGCTAACCCTTTCAAACGTAATTATTTTTTAATTTTTTTTATTCAGGTGAGAAGTTCATTTTGGGGTGGGTAGACGTAGTTGTATCTGATCAACACTTTCACACTAAAATCATACTAACCAGACGTCCACTGGCAAAAGCTCTGAGAATACAATGGTGTGCATGGCAGGCTAATATAGCTAATACAATGGTGTGCATGGCAGGCTAATATAGCTAATACAATGGTGTGCATGGCAGGCTAATATAGCTAATACAATGGTGTGCATGGCAGGCTAATATAGCTAATACAGTGATGTACATGGCAGGCTAATATAGCTAATACAATGATGTGCATCGCAGGCTAATATAGCTAATACAGTGATGTACATGGCAGGCTAATATAGCTAATACAATGATGTGCATGGCAGGCTAATATAGATAATACAATGATGTGCATGGCAGGCTAATATAGCTAATACAGTGATGTACATGGCAGGCTAATATAGCTAATACAATGATGTGCATGGCAGGCTAATATAGCTAATACAATGATGTGCATGGCAGGCTAATATAACTAAGACAATGATGTGCATGGCAGGCTAATATAGCTAATACAGTGATGTGCATGGCATGCTAATATAGCTAATACAGTGATGTGCATGGCAGGCTAATATAGCTAATACAATGATGTGCATGGCAGGCTAATATAGCTAAGATAATACGGTGATGTGCATGGCAGGCTAATATAGGTAATACAGTGATGTGCATCGCAAGCTAATATAGCTCTCACAATAGAGTGATGTGCATGGCATGCTAATATAGCTAATACAGTGATGTGCATGGCAGGCTAATATGACTCTGGACAGTTCGCTCACAGCGGTAAGGTGACGAGTATCTAACTTGCGGTGTGTTCAAATCCCTCATGGGACACAAAAAAATTACTTTGAAATATGGACTCCCATTTCTTGCAGTGTTGGGGAAGAAAAGTGAATCCTCACCTTTTAAAGTTAAGTTTAAGGTTTAAATTCAAACCAACCTGCATTGCAGTATGCAGGATTTACACAGTAGCTGTTTTTCCCAGTGGTCAAATTAACTCACTATGAACCAATCAGTGCTTAGCGGACTGCACCACCAACCAATCTGTGATTAGCAGACTACGTCACCCACCAATCAGTGCTATGCATTTTACCTTCAATACCCATCTAATCAGAACCATGGGTAGAACTACCTTCCGTACCCATCTAATCAGAACCATGGGTAGAACTACCTTCCGTACCCATCTAATCAGAACCATGGTCCGTACCCATCTAATCAGAACCATGGGTAGAACTACCTTCCGTACCCATCTAATCAGAACCATGGGTAGAACTACCTTCCATACCCATCTAATCAGAACCATGGTCCATACCCATCTAATCAGAACCATGGGTAGAACTACCTTCCATACCCATCTAATCAGAACCATGGTCCGTACCCATCTAATCAGAACCATGGGTAGAACTACCTTCCGTACCCATCTAATCAGAACCATGGGTAGAACTACCTTCCATACCCATCTAATCAGAACCATGGTCCGTACCCATCTAATCAGAACCATGGGTAGAACTACCTTCCGTACCCATCTAATCAGAACCATGGGTAGAACTACCTTCCATACCCATCTAATCAGAACCATGGTCCATACCCATCTAATCAGAACCATGGGTAGAACTACCTTCCATACCCATCTAATCAGAACCATGGTCCGTACCCATCTAATCAGAACCATGGGTAGAACTACCTTCCATACCCATCTAATCAGAACCATGGGTAGAACTACCTTCCGTACCCATCTAATCAGAACCATGGGTAGAACTACCTTCCGTACCCATCTAATCAGAACCATGGGCAGAACTACCTTCCGTACCCATCTAATCAGAACCATGGTCCGTACCCATCTAATCAGAACCATGGTCCGTACCCATCTAATCAGAACCATGGTCCGTACCCATCTAATCAGAACCATGGTCCGTACCCATCTAATCAGAACCATGGTCCATACCCATCTAATCAGAACCATGGGCAGAACTACCTTCCATACCCATCTAATCAGAACCATGGTCCGTACCCATCTAATCAGAACCATGGGTAGAACTACCTTCCGTACCCATCTAATCAGAACCATGGGTAGAACTACCTTCCATACCCATCTAATCAGAACCATGGTCCGTACCCATCTAATCAGAACCATGGGTAGAACTACCTTCCGTACCCATCTAATCAGAACCATGGGTAGAACTACCTTCAATACCCATCTAATCAGAACCATGGTCCATACCCATCTAATCAGAACCATTGTCCATACCCATCTAATCAGAACCATGGGTAGAACTACCTTCCGTACCCATCTAATCAGAACCATGGGTAGAACTACCTTCCATACCCATCTAATCAGAACCATGGTCCATACCCATCTAATCAGA
The DNA here is from genome assembly GCF_029448725.1 of Salvelinus fontinalis. NCBI lineage: Eukaryota > Metazoa > Chordata > Actinopteri > Salmoniformes > Salmonidae > Salvelinus > Salvelinus fontinalis. The sequence goes on along the minus strand of NW_026600591.1, from coordinate 137,407 downwards.
ACCATGGGTAGAACTACCTTCCATACCCATCTAATCAGAACCATGGTCCGTACCCATCTAATCAGAACCATGGGTAGAACTACCTTCCGTACCCATCTAATCAGAACCATGGGTAGAACTACCTTCCATACCCATCTAATCAGAACCATGGTCCGTACCCATCTAATCAGAACCATGGGTAGAACTACCTTCCGTACCCATCTAATCAGAACCATGGGTAGAACTACCTTCCATACCCATCTAATCAGAACCATGGTCCATACCCATCTAATCAGAACCATGGGTAGAACTACCTTCCATACCCATCTAATCAGAACCATGGTCCGTACCCATCTAATCAGAACCATGGGTAGAACTACCTTCCGTACCCATCTAATCAGAACCATGGGTAGAACTACCTTCCGTACCCATCTAATCAGAACCATGGGCAGAACTACCTTCCGTACCCATCTAATCAGAACCATGGTCCGTACCCATCTAATCAGAACCATGGTCCGTACCCATCTAATCAGAACCATGGTCCGTACCCATCTAATCAGAACCATGGTCCGTACCCATCTAATCAGAACCATGGTCCATACCCATCTAATCAGAACCATGGTCCATACCCATCTAATCAGAACCATGGGCAGAACTACCTTCCATACCCATCTAATCAGAACCATGGTCCGTACCCATCTAATCAGAACCATGGGTAGAACTACCTTCCGTACCCATCTAATCAGAACCATGGGTAGAACTACCTTCCGTACCCGTCTAATCAGAACCATGGGTAGAACTACCTTCCATACCCATATAATCAGAACCATGGGTAGAACTACCTTCCGTACCCATCTAATCAGAACCATGGTCCGTACCCATCTAATCAGAACCATGGGTAGAACTACCTTCCATACCCATCTAATCAGAACCATGGTCCGTACCGATCTAATCAGAACCATGGGTAGAACTACCTTCCGTACCCATCTAATCAGAACCATGGGTAGAACTACCTTCCATACCCATCTAATCAGAACCATGGTCCGTACCCATCTAATCAGAACCATGGTCCATACCCATCTAATCAGAACCATGGGTAGAACTACCTTCCATACCCATCTAATCAGAACCATGGTCCGTACCCATCTAATCAGAACCATGGGTAGAACTACCTTCCATACCCATCTAATCAGAACCATGGGTAGAACTACCTTCCGTACCCATCTAATCAGAACCATGGGTAGAACTACCTTCCGTACCCATCTAATCAGAACCATGGGCAGAACTACCTTCCGTACCCATCTAATCAGAACCATGGTCCGTACCCATCTAATCAGAACCATGGTCCGTACCCATCTAATCAGAACCATGGTCCGTACCCATCTAATCAGAACCATGGTCCATACCCATCTAATCAGAACCATGGTCCATACCCATCTAATCAGAACCATGGGCAGAACTACCTTCCATACCCATCTAATCAGAACCATGGTCCGTACCCATCTAATCAGAACCATGGGTAGAACTACCTTCCGTACCCATCTAATCAGAACCATGGGTAGAACTACCTTCCGTACCCGTCTAATCAGAACCATGGGTAGAACTACCTTCCATACCCATCTAATCAGAACCATGGGTAGAACTACCTTCCGTACCCATCTAATCAGAACCATGGTCCGTACCCATCTAATCAGAACCATGGTCCGTACCCATCTAATCAGAACCATGGGTAGAACTACCTTCCGTACCCATCTAATCAGAACCATGGGTAGAACTACCTTCCGTACCCATCTAATCAGAACCATGGGTAGAACTACCTTCCGTACCCATCTAATCAGAACCATGGTCCGTACCCATCTAATCAGAACCATGGGTAGAACTACCTTCCATACCCATCTAATCAGAACCATGGTCCGTACCCATCTAATCAGAACCATGGGTAGAACTACCTTCCGTACCCATCTAATCAGAACCATGGGCAGAACTACCTTCCGTACCCATCTAATCAGAACCATGGGTAGAACTACCTTCCGTACCCATCTAATCAGAACCATGGTCCGTACCCATCTAATCAGAACCATGGTCCGTACCCATCTAATCAGAACCATGGTCCGTACCCATCTAATCAGAACCATGGGTAGAACTACCTTCCGTACCCATCTAATCAGAACCATGGGTAGAACTACCTTCCGTACCCATCTAATCAGAACCATGGTCCATACCCATCTAATCAGAACCATGGTCCGTACCCATCTAATCAGAACCATGGGCAGAACTACCTTCCGTACCCATCTAATCAGAACCATGGTCCATACCCATCTAATCAGAACCATGGTCCGTACCCATCTAATCAGAACCATGGGTAGAACTACCTTCCATACCCATCTAATCAGAACCATGGTCCGTACCCATCTAATCAGAACCATGGGTAGAACTACCTTCCATACCCATCTAATCAGAACCATGGTCCGTACCCATCTAATCAGAACCATGGGTAGAACTACCTTCCATACCCATCTAATCAGAACCATGGGTAGAACTACCTTCCGTACCCATCTAATCAGAACCATGGTCCATACCCATCTAATCAGAACCATGGTCCGTACCCATCTAATCAGAACCATGGTCCGTACCCATCTAATCAGAACCATGGGTAGAACTACCTTCCGTACCCATCTAATCAGAACCATGGTCC